>NC_138768.1:120240217-120432717 GCF_965119305.1 Pelophylax lessonae
ACAGTCACTTCCTGCATGCATTGCAGCAATGGCTGTATGACATTTTGTAGAGCAGGTTTCCTGCTGGTGGAATACTTGCTCAATGTGTGCCGGTATGGCTGCTTCAATACAAAAGCACAGTTAGAGGAAAGGGACAGCAATATGTTACTCTATAACAGGGATATGTAAACTTTGGCCCTCAAGCTGTTGCAAAACTACAAGTCCCATCATGCCTCTGCTTCTGGGTGTCATGCTTGTAGCTGTCAGAGTCTTGCTATGCCTCATGGGACCTCATGGTAGTTTTGCAACATCTGGAGGGCCACAGTTTGCATATACCTGCTGTATAATAAGCAGTGCCTGAACAAACTCTTAAAAGTGATAATAAACCCAATGAAGTGACTACCCTTAAGGCATACACAGCAATTAAATACATTCTACTGATGAAAGGGTGTTAAAGAATATTTAAAATCTTAAAAAATAAATCTAAAACACTAGCAGCGCTGGAACCAGAACTTGTGTGTACAAACAAAAAGTCCTTCAAAACCTCATATGATTTATAGGCATTTAGTCCATAAAACACTTGATCAAACGGAGTCCATCAAACAGGGTAAGGGAGTGAGAGATCTTGACTATTCACCAAGCTTCCACCACCCTTCCAGTGTTGGTTTTTAGACACTTTTTTAGATGCGGGTTCATTGTGGTTTTAAATAGAATTATTTTGATATCTATTGTAATAAATGAACCTAAGTTTATCATTTATTTGAGGGTTTTGAAATTTTATGGGTGTTGATCCTTGTCAATTAATATTAATTGTAATACAGTAAACCCCCCTCCATTGCGGGGGTTACGTTCCGGACCCAGCCGCGAAAAGTGAAATTCCGCGAAATAGAAAAACCCTATTAAAATGCATTGTAGGCATGTTTTTTTTACTGTCACTGTACGTGTAGAAGCATTTTAAGGTCTTTAAACACACTTTTAAAACAATAGAAACTCATTTAAACACATAAAAGATACTTAGAGACAGAGCAAGAGCTATGAAAAACACAAAAATCTTTCATTTTTAATGATTTATATAGTAAAATAACATTACAAAAAAAACCGCGAATTACCGGGACCGCAAAAACTGAACCGCGATGTAGCGGGGGATTACTGTATGTATTTATTTTCCTACTGCATATTGCAACCTGTTTTGATGCCGTTTTAAGTATATTTGTTATTTAAATGTACAGTGTAAGGCATTCAGTGAGAAATATGGATGCTCTATATGAATTTTCTAAAATCTTTGGCAGGTTAATTATACTGCCCCGCTGCTGTTTGCCATCAAGTATGGTAATAGGGCAGCGAGATGGGTAAGCGGTGCCTCTATGGTAATTGTTTATCCATGGTTCCAGCGACAACCGGAAGTAGGGTATGAATGCTGTCCGCAGAGCCAAGGTCCTAGATGCCTGGCGAGGATATACATCCCGGTCTAACAACCGGATGTTGTAATCAGTCGCACATCTCCGGTCTGATGGCAGGATGGGCGTCATAAGGCCGGGCGGAAGTACGTATCCGCGCATCAGGGTATCGATGCCGGATGTCGTCACTGACTGTTTACTTCCGGGTGACGCCGAGCATGGCGCAGGGGCGCATGCGCCGGCGTCATTACAAATGGGGATAGACCGCACCGCGCACACAGGCTCTCAGAAGAAGTCGATAAGATGAAACGTCAGAGCTGATGTGCGCGGTCGCCCACTCTAACTACACTATACAGGACACCTTCCAAGGTTCCTCTGCCAAAGGAATTGGGATTGGTGGATATCCAGTGTGCATATTTTTAAGCTCTATGCCTTCACTATTTTGCCTTCCTGTAAGTAGACATCTGGAGGGGAGAGGGGCTCAGTTTGTGTTTTTCTTTTAATAAATCAGTTTGCGGAATTACACTATTGTTGCCCCCACTTTGTTCATTTGCATGTGGCTTTGGACAGAGGACCATTTGAGGAGGAAGGAGCTAGGTGTTGTCCAGCTGGGAGTCCTACACCCGTTGATTGGTGGATAAATTTGAAGGATCATTTTTCACCTATCTCTGGTGAGTGTTTCAAATAGGGGGGGAGCACCGAAGGGTGGTGGAAGCTTGGTGAATAGTCAAGATCTCTCACTCCCTTACCCTGTTTGATGGACTCCGTTTGATCAAGTATTTTATGGACTAAATGCCTATACATCATATGAGGTTTTGAAGGACTTTTTGTTTGTACACACAAGTTCTGGTTCTAGCGCTGCTAGTGTTTTAGATTTATTTTTTAAGATTTTAAATATTCTTTAACACCCTTTCATCATTCGTTATTTTATAGCAGCCGCTTTAGACTTTGGGTCTGTAACATCTTTCACCACGGTTGCCACCGGAATTATATATAATTTGTGCGCGGGGTGAGTGAATTTATGAGATCAGTTCTTCTGTCATACATATCTTTACTCCTTGTGTTTAAATAAATTCTACTACATAAGCTATCCCTGTTTAGCTACAGTCCTCTCGCATCCACTATCTTCCAAGGTACATGTATTAGATGTTATTTCTCAGCTTCCAGAAGGCAGAGGGCGGAGGTTTGACATCACACTGCACAGCACAGAACTGAGTGTAATCTGATCCCTGAGTGGAGTGAATGGGCACACCTTCCTTTTCACAGTCCTATTGGGAAGCATGTATATTTAAAGCCTAGTACACACAGGCCAAATGTCAGGCGGCACTGGCCGATTCAATAGACAACCCCCCCCCCCCCCCGTCAGAACAAAATAGAACAGCAGGGGAGATCGCTGTACTAATGTCAGGCGCAAAGTACAGCGGCTCCTCCTGGGCTGTCAGTTTATTTTTTGTTCAGCCCTGCTGGGTTGAAAAAAAAAAAAAAAAGATTAATGTGTATGAGGCTTAAAGTGATTGTAAAATGTTATTTTGTTTTCTAATAAAATAACAATCGTGTTATACTTACCTCCTCTGTGCAGTGGTTTTGCATACGGCAGCCCAGATCCTCCTCTTCTCGGGTCCCTAGCTGGAGCTCCTGACCCCCTTCCACCTGTTGAGTGCCCCCACAGCAAGCAGTTTGTTTTGGGGGCACCCGAGCTGAGCTGCAGATCTATGTACCCATTCAGACATGGAGCTGCAGTTTGGACCCACCCCCTCTTTCTCCTGATTAGCTAACTGAGTTTGATTGACAGCAGTGGGAGCCAATGGCGCTGCTGCTGTGTCTTAGCAAATCAGAAGAGAGAGTCCCGGACAGCTGAAGCAATCGTGGACATCACTGGATAGAGATGGGGCCTCAGGTAAGTATGGGGGGGGGGGGCTGAGGGGAGCTGCTGCACACAGAAGGCTTTTTATCTTCATGCATAGAATGCATTAAAGTGGAACTCCACTCTCCTAATCAGCATTTATTATTTTTAATCCTCATGTTGCTAGCATTAGTAAATAGATAGGAAAGCATGGAGTCTTCGGCATGCATACTTGAGCTAAGGGCAGACACTAAATGCTGCATAAATTATTTGCCCTTACTTAAGATGGCCATTGCCAGAAATGCTAGGGGGGGTTTTCCAAAGTAACTTTTTACCAAAATAAAGCATAGAGACATGCATGGATGGGGGAGTTTGCTTTGAATATTAAAAATGAATTAACCACTTGCCTACTTGGGACCTAAACCCTCTTCCTACCCAGGCCGATCTTCAGCTTTCAGCGCTGTCGCACTTTGAATGAGAATTGTACGGTCATGCAACACTGTACCCAAATTAAATTTTTATAATTTTCACATAATTTTTCACATAAATAGAGCTTTCTTTTGGTGGTATTTAATCACTACTGGGGTTTCTATTTTTGCTGAACAAACATAAAAGACTGAAAATTAAAAAAAACAAAACAGTTTTTATCTACTTGCCTTCTGTGCACTTAAACCCCCTTCCCATCCAGACCAATTTTTAGCTTTCAGTGCTCTCACACTTTGACTGACAATTGCGCGGTCATGCTACACTGTACCCATATGAAATTTTTATCATTTTTTTCACACAAATAGAGCTTTCTTTTGGTGGTATGTAATCACCTCTGGGTTTTTTATTTTTTACAAAAAAAAAGAAAAAACACAGAAAATTTTGAAAAAAAAAAGTTTTTCTTATTTTCTGCGAGTAAATTTTGAAAATAAATTTTTCTCCTTCACTGATGTGCGCTGATGAGGCGGCACTGATGGGCACTGATAGGCTGCACTGATGGGCACTGATGAGGTGGCACTTATGGGCACTGATGAGGTGGCACTTATGGGCACTGATGAGGAGGTACTAATATGCCGCACTGATGAGCACTGATAGGCGGCACTGCTGGGCACTGAGAGGTGGCACTGCTGGGCACTGAGAGGTGGCATTGAGAGGTGGCAGTGCTGGGCACTGAGAGGCGGCACTGACGGGCGGCACTGATGGGCACTGGCGGATGGCACTGATGGGCACTGATGGGTGGCACTGATGAGCACTGATGGGCGGCACTGATGAGCACTGATGGGCAGCACCATCAGTGCCCACACTCAGTGCCCATAGTGCTGCCAGTCAGTGCTCATCAGTGCCTAGATGAGCAGGCACTGATGGGCACTGACTGACAGCACTATGGGCACTGATTGTGGGCATTGATGGGGGGCACTGATGGCAGGCACTGTGGGCACTGTGTATATGTTTGTTTTACCTCTAGTAATCAGGGCACTGGTGATCGGTGCCCTGATTACATTTTTCTTTGTCCCCGGCGCTGTGCAGCTCTCCTCCTTCCTCACACTGCAGGCTCCGTGTGAGGAAGGCGCGCTGGCGATGATCTCATATGTTTACATATGAGATCATCTCTCATTGGACGGTCCGATCACGTGGTGAATGGCCGCTGTGATTGGCCATTCACCACGATCTGTGATCGGCTGTGTCCAAGGGACACGGCCGACACAGATTTTCCCCGATGCGCGCTCGCGGGAGCGCGCGGGGAGACTGTTCCTGGGAGGCCATTTAAAAACGGCCTCCCAAAAATTCAAGTCCGCGCTGCAGCCGTATATAGGCTGTAGCGCGGATGGGAGGTGGTTAAAGTTTGTTATAGTAATTAGGAAACAGGTCATTTTTCGCCTTCATTGACGTGCACTGATGAGGCGGCACTGATGGGCACTGATAGGGTGCACTGATGGGCAATGATAGGCTGCACTGATAAGGCAGCACTGATAGGCACTGATAAGGTGGCACTGATAGACACTGATAAGAAGGCACTGATAGGTGGCACTGATGGGTGGCACTGGTGGGTGGCACGGATGGGCAGTGAAGGGCACTAATAGGTGGCACTGATAGGTGACACTCATGGCACTGATTGGCAGCACTGATAGGCACTGATATGTGCCCCTGGTGGGCATTGATAGGTGCTACTGGTGGGCATTGGTAGATGGCACTGGTAGGTAGCACTGACCTGCACTGGTAGGGGGTACTGGTGGACCCTGGTAAGTGGCACTGGTGGACACAGATGGGGCAGCAGTTGCTCTCCCTCTTCAGGACCGATGTCCCTCTGACAACAGCCAGTGATCGGCTTTTTATTTCTCCTCACCCAATTAGCATGAGGGGGAAAAAAAGCCGATTACTGGCTCTGTTTACATCAAATGATCAGCTGTCATTGGCTAATAGCTGATCACGTAGTAAGGGGCTAGGATGCCCTCCCAGCAATTTAGGCCCGCACTTTGGGCATGAAGAGGTTAAATAGCATTTTTGGTTTGTGGTGCTCAGATGCAGTGAAGATCCGCTTTAGGATAAAAATAAAACCTTCTGACTTTACAACCACTTTAAGGCAGTCCCCCAAGGAATGCCTGGTGTCTGGAAAAACTGTCAGTGACTTATGGAGATAGAAGAGGAAGAAAAGAGCATACGTGATGCACACTAATAGGTGTATTTATGAAAGGAAAAATGACAGTGCACTTTTGAAAATGCTTAGTAAATTGGGTAAAGCTTCACTTCACATCCAATCATGTGCAAGGAAAAAGCATTTTTGCTTGTACATGATTGGATGATGTCAGTCAGCATTGGTCTTCCTCATTTAGTAAGCTCTGGAGCAACTGCACCTGCACCTGCAAAAGTGCACAGTTGATTTGCCTTTAGTAAATCAACCCCTGAGTTTCATTACATATAATGCTGTATTCATAAGCAGAAAGCTGAAATAATCGGTGTCTTTTATAAGTGCCTGGACTTCCACACCCAAGTGTTTTTTTTTTTTTTTTTTTACTCTGTCCACATTGATTCCCAAAAGAGTGATGGTTACTTTGAATTATCTCCAATCTCTGCTGGAAGTTGGTAAAATGAAGAAATCAGAATGGGTATACCATGATCTGATGCATTTTGACAAGACATGACTATCTCCCCTGTGGGAAAATGTACTTCCGGTTGATACAAGCTGACACAAAATCTTACAGGGCTTTGTGTAGCACATCACATCAGCGCTTAAAGTTTATATGCGTCACAGGACCAAATTAAGGACATACCACACACATATATATAAATACAGTTAAAGAAATACATTCAAGGAAAACTGCAGGCAAAACACAAATTTTCCTTATCAAAGCTTATTTTGTCTTTGCAGAAAAAAAGGCATGCCATCAATATTAAATGCTTATATTTTTGCACACATCCACAATAGTCAGTTCAGCAAAAACAGTCTAATACATCAAACACAATAAATAAAGATTGCTTCCCATAGCAGCCAAATACCAATATGATTTTTTTTAAAACGTAGTCACTTTTTTGGAGAGATAAAATATATTCCCTACCATTGTATATATTTACCAGTTACAAGTGACTATTTTAGCAATAGAACGTGCATTTTTTTCATAGTAAGCACAGTGCAGTTAACTATTTTCATTAGATGTATTCTTCCTTATCACACAATTAAGGCTGGCCATAGATGGAACAGTTCAAATCTCGGTCGGTTCAGCGGGAATTGGCCATGATTCAAACCGTGTATGAGCAGGCTGAATTTTCCCAAGTTGATCAATTGACGAACTTGGGTACAATAAGCCTGCCGGATTTTACATGTGATCACTGTGTTCTCCCAGCAGGGATAGCTTCCCGCTCGCCGGTAGAAGACAATTGCTTGGTGGGATTCCCCTGTCAACTCTGTCTGCGTTGATGAGGGAATCAAGCATTTTTTTCCCTGCAACCAAGAAATTTACTCTGTCTATGGCCGTCTTTAGTTACTTTAATTTATCCTTATTGTAGCACTGTAGCAACTGTGTTGGGTCTCCCTATGATTATCCTGATTCCCTCATTGTCTTCAAAGACCAGTCTACGGGATTTGTTTTTGGTATTTTATTTGGAGAACTTGGATAGAAGGGATAAGTGGGATACTCCAAATTCAACTATGTAAAAGTGAGGACAACTCTCACTTGGCCTCAGTTAGTGGAACTGAATAGCAGATCTTCTGTTGAACCATACAGCACTTGCATGGAAAGAGTAAGTCCTTTATTGTGTTAGCAGCAGACTCAGTGAACTCTGTATGTCCTGGACACTAGCCAGTACCCAATTTAGCTTACACCCAGCCCACTGACTTTCTAGAACCTAGAGGTGGATTTTAACAGCAACAGTCTCTAGGATCCCTGTGGGAAGTCTTTCCTCTCAAGACCCTGTCCGCAGGTCACCTTCCTCCATGATACCATACGAGATCCATGGACATCCTCCCTCAGTCAGCCCACAAAATAGTCCCTTGGCTTAAGCATCTCTGTTTCTGGCCCTCAGGTCAACCACCTGAGGCTGCATGGCAGCCTTTGCTGGGGAGAGGCGGCAGTCCCCTCCTCACCACCTGGTCATCTGCTGCCGATGACCACTAACCACATGTGCACCTCAGATATAAGTACAGTCACCCAGCATGCATTGGGGCACCTCCCATGCCTATTGGCCAGGGCTGTACAGATATCCCCTGCTCTCATCTGCATGGTTTCCTCCCACTGTCCTATACACTGTGTCACCACTGGATCAGTGTGAAACATCAAGCCAGGATGAGCAGCATCAGAGCACATCAGGTTAGGCAGGTCCTATCTAACAATCAGAGCTCCCTGTTAAGCAGACAGCCCCTAGATTTACCTGGCTGTCTCCCTGATCATATGGATGATCGTATCCATATTTGAATGCCACTTTTCTCTGCAGCCATCTTTGTATCCTTGACAGGAGTCCTCCTGTTACCTCTCCCCTGTGGAGAAAAAGGGGTGCATACCCTCTGTATCATATGTTCGTAGGCCGTGTTCTGGTCTGTGGCCCTGGCAATGTTTCCTGGAGGGGTAAGGTCTAGGATCCTTTCAACGTATGCATTACCGAACCCCAACTTCTGAGCCAAGTCCCCCCTTTTTATGGCTTCCTTAGCCTCTTGATCCAGGGTTACTGCCATGTCAGGAGTCAGGACCTAGGGAGCTGCTCGCAGCTTCTGACCTCCAGTCCTACTCGGTCTCATCCATGGACCCCCAATCGTCGATCCCTTCTTCGATAGACCCGTATCTATTTTGAAAAAATGGGGAATCGACATGTACGGGGCATTTTCCTCCCTCCCTACTAGTGCTAGAGGGTGAGGCTTGAATCACTGCAGGCTTTTCTGGCTGCTGGATACTAATAGGGGTGGATCCTATTGTGGTCACTGAGGTAGTTATGTCCTCCGATCACCCGCCGATTGACGGTGCGGGCATGGATCCCCTCCCAATGGAACTCAGCAACCAAGTCCCCCTTTCACACATAGTAGGCCCACTGACTGCTTGTAAGGCCTCCAGCTGCATCATCCGCCGTAACATGCCCCTCCCGCCTCCGCGGAGGAACTTGGATTCAGTCCCGGTCACCTCTTGAGTAAGGCCTAATTTCCACATAACAGAGAGCTTTTTAGGTCAGCCCTCGCTCTTTTCTGCCCGGAGCAGCAGATAACCACACTGCCCGCACTGGACCCACGCCTGTACTTTTAGCGTCACAGTAGCACACTGAGGACATACTGCTCCTAGGAACTCCCAGTCACCTCCCGTGCACAGTGCGAGTCCGGCGTCCGGCACCATCCGGATACCGGTGTTCCAGACTAGGGACGGATCAGGCTGGTGGATCTGCTCTGGGTTCTGCCTTGCAGAGTCTTCTTTCATGGCGGCAGTGATAGCGGGCACACTCCTCGTTTCTCTCACAAATTACATGCTTCTCTCTCCTACACGTGTCTCCCGCACAGCCACACCCAAAGGAGGTGATATTAATAGGGTCTCCTTAGTCACTCCTGATTGGCTGGATGTTCCCGCTGTCTCCACCTTTTTGCCATATTGGGCGATGACTCCTCCTGCTAGGCAGATCTGCATATGGCGCAATTTCCTGCGCGGTGCTGTAACTCTTCCCCTGCCATGCTTTCCAACGATAGTCCACAGGGAAGTAGCTGCTAAGCGGATCATGTCACTTGCCAGACATCCATCCACTCTCCTCAGTTGCACTAGGGCCACAACTGCGCCTTCCTGCACTGAAGCCAGCTGTCCCTCCTTGCTTGGCTAGAGTAATATCCCGCTGTCGGTCGCACAGTCAATAATGCTCTTCCTAGCCACACATGTGCAATTTTCCTCTTCCATACTGTCTCTGAGGCTAGCCCCACTGCCCCTCTCGGCATGGCTGACTATGATCCTCACAGTATTGGTGCAATTACTATATAGAATAAATGTCCCGCTGTCAAAAGCACGGTCGACATCAGTCCACATAGCATGCGCACACACCTGGCCCCTGGCACCTCTCTTCCTGTGCCCCCAGCCTCCATCTTCACAGTCCCCGCTGGGACCACCGACGTCCTCTTCTCTGTCCTCACTGGAACCCTTGATGCCATCTTTACTGTCCTCACTGGGACCACTCCCTGTTAAGCAGTTGCAGCACTCATGCACTCTCACTCTTTTTCCTTTGGCTCTCCATGTTCTGACAGCAGAGTACATTTCATAGTCCATATTAAAGGTTCTCATCAAATTGCAATTTTTCCTTGAACATTTGCATTGCCACGGACCACCTGGCATATGGGCTTCTAGCTTCATCCCACTCTCCCTGCCACCCGCAGATCAAGGCAGTCTCACACCTGCCTTGGCGCTTGAACGACAGTTCTGGGCACCAAAATTGACTTTTTTTACTTTTTCCTCTGCCGTTTCCAGGGGCAACTGGCCCAGTAACTAATGGCAAAATCCCGGACGAGCCCCCAAATGAAGCAATGTTTCCAAGCCTTGGGCCTGAGGTGGGTCTGCCATCAGTACCGGTAACACTTCCAACACATTTAAGTTGTGAACCCAGGTGTGAGAACAGAGACAATGACCATTGCGGCATCTTTGGTTGTTTTGTTTATTGTATATTGGGGATGGGAGAAGGGAATAAGTGGGATACTCCTCTGGCTCTTCTAGGCTTAACTGGGACTTTGTACAAAACTGCTCACTAGTGCTGTCTTGGTGCCAGCTGAATGCCGACCAGCGCTTCCTGACACTTGCAAATACTGCTTTGCTGAATTAGTGCTGGAACCTTGACTTTAACTTGTTTGTTAACTCAGAAGATCCAGGACAGTAGAACTCTTGACTCCTGACACTCGATTTAGCTAGAAAGTCACTGAACAGCTCCCTCCAACTCTTCACTGGCTGAGGTAGCTCCTTGTCACTGCTTGTGGTGCTGTAACACTTATCTCTGTACACTACACACTGTAAACTGACTCTTCAGGGCCCAACCACGGGTACCCCCTTTACACTTCAGGGTCCTCTGACTAGGCATCCCCTTTACACTAGCTGACTCCTGGATCCCTAGTAGGGATGATCGAACTTTTCAAAAGTTCGGTTCGGCCAGAACATCCGAACTTCCCGAAAGTTCAGCCCGGATTTCAGAACCCCATTGAAATCAATGGGACCCGAACTTCGGTAATCAAAAAACACCATTTTGAAGCCCTAAAACCCAATAAATGCCCCTAAATAGTGCCTAGGGTTCTGGGTCATACCCCAGGGACTATTAATCACACAAAAAAAGTTCTTAAAAATTGTCATTTTTGATAGAGAGCCAATTATTGAAAAAATTTAAAAAAGAAAATTAAAGAAAAAAAAAAATTCTTTGGATTTAGTATCTGGGGGGTCTAAAAAGTGTACCTGTGAAGTTTCAGCTCTGTAGCATGTCCAGAACCATAAAAAAAAGATCGTTTGTATTAGGTCACTTATAGAACAGGATAGCGGCTTCTCTCTTTTCACACCTTGCCGGTTTAGTAGCAAGCGTTTTTTTGGGCATTTTTTGGGGTCTTTTGAGGCAGGCAAAACATCTGAACTTGTGTATACGGGTATATATACACACATACTTATATGTATATATATACACCTAGACATATATAGGTGTGATAGTAGCAGAAATATATGCGTGCGCTAATGAAATAATTAACACTAATATGGTTACGCTCCTATAACACCTATATATGTGTAAGTGTAAAATACATATAAGTATGTGTGTATATATACCACTATACACAAGTTCAGATGTTTTGCCTGCCTCCAAAGAACCCAAAAAAATGCCCAAAAAAACACTAGCGCCAAAAAGAAAACGCCCGGGTGTGTTGTTGCAGGCATTTTTTTGGGGTTTTTGGAGGCAGGCAAAACATCTGAACTTGTGTATAGTGGTATATATACACACATACTTATGTGTATTTTACACTTACACATATATAGGTGTTATAGGAGCGGAGCCATATTAGTGTTAATTATTTCATTAGCGCAAGCATATATTTCTGCTACTATCACACCTATATATGTCTAGGTGTATATATACATATAAGTATGTGTGTATATATACCCGTATACACAAGTTCAGATGTTTTGCCTGCCTCCAAAAACCCCCAAAAAATGCCTGCAACAACACACCTGGGGTTTTTTTTTTGGCGCTAGCGTTTTTTGGGGCATTTTTTTGGGTTCTTTGGAGGCAGGCAAAACATCTGAACTTCTGTATACGGGTATATATACACACATACTTATATGTATATATACACCTAGACATATATAGGTGTGATAGTAGCAGAAATATATGCTTGCGCTAATGAAATAATTAACACTAATATGGCTCCGCTCCTATAACACCTATATATGTGTAAGTGTAAAATACATATAAGTATGTGTGTATATATACCACTATACACAATTGCAGATATTTTGCCTGCCTCCAAAAACCCCCAAAAAATGCCTGCAACAACACACCTGGGCGTTTTTTTTTTTGGCGCTAGCGTTTTTTTGGGCATTTTTTGGGGTTCTTTGGAGGCAGGCAAAACATCTGAACTTGTGTATAGGGGAGTATATATACACACACACTTATATGTATTTTACACATACACATAATATAGGTGTGATAGGAGCGTAACTATATTGGTGTTAATTATTTCATTAGCGCAAGTAGTGTTTTCTGCTCCTTTCACACCTATATATGTGCAGGTGTATATATACATACATGGGTGTGTATATATACCCCCTATACACATGTTCAGATGTCATGCCTGACTCCAAACATGTGCTCAAAAATCCCTATAAACGCCTGCAGCCAAAAAGCAAGCTGACCGGTGAGAAGCCATATTCCTGCACCGAATGTGACTTAAGAGAAACTATCTTTTCTCTATAGCAGTCACCCTGATATGGAAGCGTTTGGTCACCCTGCCATAGAAGTCAGTGTCAGTTAACCCTACACTACACTACGGTCCCCTTACACTTAACACTTTCCCTACAGAAACTAGATTTTTGCATCTAACTAAAGTGTAAAAGAGCACCCTAACTACACTAGATATCTCTTTCCCCACACTAATAAATGCTAAATGACACTTTTAAAGTAAAATTAACAGAACTGCTTCCCCACTCCCCTATATGTCCCTGTATTACAATGCTAGGAATTTGCCGGGGCTATCTTATATACTGGGGGGCGTATTCACTAATGATTGGTCTAGGGACCCCCTATTCACTCCAATCACATTCCTAGCATTCTCCTGCCCCCTCAATTGGCTTTTGCTAATGGTTCTGGTCCAATCATGGGCTTTTAAAGCCCATTTCTTGTCCCATTGCATTTTGGTCGGTTCTGGTTGCCGAATTCCGAACTTTTTCAGCAAAAAGTTCTAAATTCGGCCGAACCTCGAACAGCCAATGTTTGGGTCAAACCGATGGTCGACCCGAACCGTTCGATCATCCCTAATCCCTAGAACCTTCTCCGGAGTGGTCCCCTCTGAACCTAGGCAGACCCCCAGGGGCAGTCCACAATACTCACGACCTTTGTAGGCTTTCCTGGAACTGGACCCCTCTCTCTCTCCGCTGGTTCTCGGCACGCCAGATCCCCTCTGCAGCTCAGCTCAGCACTCTTTGGCCGCCACCGAGACACCCGCTTCCTCTGACAGGAGGAGAGACAGCTGTACTCTCCCTCCTGGGACTCTGCTTCCCGCCAAAGACACTGCGTCATGCGTTCCTTCAGAACTTATACCCACTCCCAGAATCCTCTGCAGCAGAATCTGCCTACTGGGGGCGCGATCTGGGGGTCCCCTTGTTAAAGAGGGGTTTTCAGATTCCCATAAGACTCTGCCCCGCAGACCCCCACAACCACAGCCCACGGTTGTTGAGAAGAGACCCCTGTCCCCATCAACATGGGGGTAAGGTGCTTTGGGGTGGGGGTGGCAGAGCCCCCCCTGCCCCAAAGCACCCACCCCCCATGTTGAGGGCATGTGGCCTGGTATAGTTCAGGAGGGGGTGGACGCTCGCCTGCCCCCCATCCTGGCCAGCTAGGCTGTGTGCTCAGATAAGGGTCTGGTATGGATTTTAGGGGGAACCCCAAACCCTTAAAATCTATACCAGACCCGAGGGGCCTGGTACGGACTGGGGGGGGGGGACCCCACGCTTTTATTTTCATTTTTTTATCTGTATTGCCGGGAGCCCACAATACATTACAGCCACGAGCAAGTTTAAATTACATTTTTTACTTTAGAAACGTCAGTATTGCTGCAGCGGCTACATACATCACACAAATGCGCCACTTTAAAGGCACATCAAGGGGGCCTCCCAGGCACGATATTCAAAGGAATCTTTCATTTTTATTGTTTAACTTTAAGCATTATTAAAATCACTGCTCCTGTAAAAACGATAGTTTTAAACATTTTCTTTTGCATTAATACATGTCCCCCAGGGCAGTACCCAGGTTCCCATACATTTTTTTGGGCCAATAACTTGCATTTAAGTCTTTAAAATTAGGACTTTCGATTTTTCATGTTCGTGTCCCATAGACTTTAATGGAGTTTGCATGTTCGCTAGAACATTTCCCCTGTTTGAGATGTTCTGGTGCAAACTGAACAGGGGGGTGTCACGATTCGACCAACATTTACGTTACAGGGGGTGCTCGGCTCATCACTATTTATCACTAATATGAATGCTGGGGGTTATTATTGCACCCACTGACACATGCTGGGGGTTATTATTGTGGTCACTGGCACCAGTACTGATGGTTAGTGTTCTGGCCAAAGACATCAATTTTGAGGATTATTACTCTGGCCATTGACACCAATACTGGGGGTTTATTATTGATACCTATAACACTAATGCTAACGGTTAATATTGCAGCCACTGACACCAGTGTTGGGAGTTGATATTAGGGTTACTAAGGCTCCATTCACACCTGGGATTACAGCAAAATCACTGCAATTCTGCCCGTGATCTCAAAACGCACTGCTCCTTTTTGAGCGACAAGCTTCACACGATGCATTTTGCCACAATTGCCGAGCAATGTATCATGCGGGAATCGTGGTAATTCACATTGCGTTTAAGGTGCCATTGAAAATAATAGCAACTGAACCTGTGTTTTGCAATTGTAGAGCATTTTGAGATCACGGGCAGAATCACGATCCCAAAAAGCCCAGGTGGGAATTGACCCTAACACTGACAATGAGGTAGATTTTACTTTCACTTTTGTTTACAATACAGTACAAAAAAGTATATTTTACTAACTAACCAATTTTAATAATCTGGAAACTTTCAGGGCATTACAGCCAATTGGTTTTGAATGGACAGCCCAACCTGATGCAGTAAACCTTAATGCATGAAAACATGCTGCTATTGTGAGGCAATTCCTGTTCAATTCACATGCGATTTAGTTTGGTGGAATTTGAGTCTATTCATTTTGAATGGGCTCAAATCACACTGCTTCACACTAAAGACGTGCATGCAGCAATTTTGGAACGGCAACCAGATTGCATGGTCTTTTTGAAGCATGTGATCCAGTGTGACCTGGTGGCGGCAAACGCACTGTAATTGTGACCTGCATTTAGGGTGTCATTAAGATTGCACTGACACCTGCTGGGGATCGCAAGGGTAGTGTGATTTAAATGCGTTCATATTGCGGTATTTCCAGCATCGCATTAGTGTGAACCTAGCCTTAGATAGTGTCATCCTAGATTACCTTATCTTATACAACCTGTCTGATTTTGATCTTGTATCTTGTCATATGTAGGTGATTTTTTAATAAAAAAAAAAAACAATTGTGATCTAAAAATATACATTTCAATCTGCATAGTTCTTTCATTTTTATCTGTTACAACGGAGGCACAGGGATCCTCTTAAGAAGATCATAAATATGAAATTATTTGATTTTGTTTTTAATTCCTAATGTGATGATATCAGAGTTGTGTGATTGTTCTATGCCACATACTATAAAGCAATCAGCTTTATTGCACTGTGATGAGGGGATTTCTGTCTTTGTTTTATCAAACAGGAAGCAATTGTTTTTGATGCACTTGATTTATTTTCACATTCTGAAATCATCTTTAACATCAGTGGCGACTCTAGGAACAATATATAGGGGGGGGGGGGGCACATAAGATAGCACAGTCAAGACTGGGGGGGGCACTCATCATTTTTACCACTATATCATAGCACTGAAAAAAACTAAATAAGTGTATATATAAATAGGGTTATCAAATACAAGAGTAATGCAGTGTGCAATGATACCTTTTTATTGTACTAGCCTACACATATAACACAAGCTTCCAAGAGTTTTTCTTTCTTCCTCAGGTACCTGAGAAAGAGGAAGACTATTAAAAGCTGTTGTTTGATTAAAGCAATTTCAGCAAACAGTTTATGCAGAAAAAGCCCCTAGTATTGGTGCCACTTTACGCAGTAATAACACCTAGTAATAGTGACAGTTTATGCAGCAGTAACCCATACTATTGGTGCCAGTTTACGCAGTAATAGCCCCTAGTATAGGTGCCAGTTCACGCAGTAATAACCCCTAGTATTGGTGCCAGTTTACACAGTAATAGACCCTAGTATTGGTGCCAGTTTACACAGAAATAACCCCTAGTATTGGTGCCAGTTTATGCAGTAATAGCCCCTAGTATTGGTGTCAGCTTACGCAGTAATAACCCCTAGTAACGGTGCCAATTTTTGCAGTAATAGCCCCTAATATTGATGTCAGTTTACACAGTAATAGCCCCTAGTATTGGTGCCAGTTTATGCAGTAATAACCCCTAGTATTGGTGCCAGTTTACGTAGTAATAACTCCTAGTATTGGTGCCAGTTTATGCAGTAATAAAGCCTAGTATTGGTGCCAGTTTACGCAGTGATAAGGTCTAGTATTGGTGCCAGTTAGAACAGTAATAACCCCTAGTATTGGTGCCAGTTTATGCAGTAAAAATCCCTAGTATTGGTGCAAGTTTATGCAGTAATAAAGCCTAGTATTACTGCCAGTTTATGCAGTAATAAAGCCTGGTATTGATGGCATTTAACGCAGGAATAAAGTCTAGTATTGGTGCCAGTTTATGCAGTAATAACCCCTAGTATTGGTGCCAGTTTACTTAGTAATAATTCCTAGTATTGGTGCCAGTTTACACATTAATAGCCCCCAGCATTGGTGCCAGTTTATGCAGCAAAATCCCCTAGTATTGGTGCCAGTTAAGGCAGAAATTACTCTTAGTATTAGTGCCAGTTTACGCAGTAATAGCTCCTAGTATTGGTGGCAGTTTATGCAGTAATAGCCCCTAGTATTGGTGCCAGTTTATGCAGTAAAAGCCCCTACTATTGGTGCCAGTTTACACAGTAAAAGCCCCTAGTATTGGTGCCAGTTTACGCAGTAAACTAGTATTGATGCAAGTTTAAAAAGTAATAAAGCCTAGTATTGTTGCCAGTTTACACAGTAATAAAGCCTAGTATTGGTGCCAGTTTATGCAGTAATAACCCCTAGTGTTGGTGCCAGTTTATACAGTAATAAAGCCTAGTATTCATGCCATTTTATGCAGTAATAGCCCCTAGTATTGGTGACAGATTACGCAGCAATAGCCCCTAGTATTGGTGTCAGTTTAAGCTGTAATAAAGCCTAGTATTGACGCCAGTTTACACAGTAATAAAGTCTGGCATTGGTGCCAGTTTACGCAGTAATCACCCCTAGCACTGGTGCCAATTTACACAGTAATCACCCCTAGTACTGGTGTTAATTAACGCAGTAATAAAGCCTAGTATTGGTACCAGTTTACGCAGTATTAAAGTCTAGTATTGGTACCATTTTACACAGTAATCACCCCTGTTTACGCAGTAAAAAAGCCTAGTATTGGTGCAAGTTTACACAGTAATAAAGCCTAGTATTGGTGCCAGTTTACGCAGTAATAAAGCCTAGTATTGATGCCATGCACACAGCGTGGAAGAGGTAGGGAAGAATAGTGAAACCTGCCAAACACATTGATGAAAATGTTAGTGCCAGCCGTGAAAGTGGTGGCAGTCTAAACACATTTATCAACCTCATGGGAGATCTTTATTATTTCCCCGCAGGTCACCTAATGCGCTACAATATAGCAAACCTCTCCATCTGGGACTCCTTCCCTCCGCCGCACACCATGGACAAAACTAAGGGGGAAGGCTGCTACAATGCGCCTCTCCATCCGGGGACTCATGCCCCTACAGCAGAGGTGCCAACATTTTGAAGAGCGAGGGTCATTTTAGCAACTTGGTAACCGGTCGCGGTTCACAATGTGCAGAGCGGGCAGATGACAGGTCCGTGTCCACTCAGCATATGCAAAGCAGATACGGACACAGCCCGCTCTACTCTATGGGCCCTCTGATCTGATCCGCCCAGACAGAAAGGGATTCCCATCTGTTTTTTTTTAAGTAGATCGAATTGGAGATAGGTGGGTGTAAACGGACAGTTAGTTTACATCTGCTGCTCTATAGAGGTGAATAGAGGGTCCGATTGGGTCCACCTGAAAAACAGACAGGCTGACCTGATCAGACAGATCATGTGAAAGTGGCCTAAGCCTGCTTTCACACAGATGCACTGCGGTTTACCTGCACCTCAACTGACCTCAGTCTTCACTTCTTCCTCAGGATTTCTGCAGGTATCGCTGGCTGCTGTAAATCCCCAGTCAGATATGGCTGGTGGCTGCTTCTGGCTTTCCTCCAGGTTTGGTACTGCTGGTGGGTACTGCTGACTGGTACTGCTGGCAGGTACTGTTGGTGGGTACTGCTCGTGGTTACTGCTGGCTGGTATTGTTGGTGGGTACTGTTGGTGAGTAATGTTGGTGGTTACTGCTGGTGGGCACTGCTGGCTGGTACTGGTGGTGGTGGGTACTTCTTGTTAGTACTGCTGGCTGGTACTGCTGGTGGGTATTGCTGGTGGGTACTGCTGGCTGGTACTGCTGGTGGGTACTGCTGGTGGTGGTGGGTACTACTGGTGGGCACTGTTGTTGGGTACTGCTGGTTAGTACTGCTGGCTGGTACTGGTGGTGGTGGTGGGTACTACTGGTGGGCACTGTTGTTGGGTGCTGCTGGTTAGTACTGCTGGCTGCTACTGCTGGTGGGTACTGCTGGCTGGGATAGCTGGCTGGTACTGCTGGTGGAAACTGCCAGTGGGTACTGCTGGCTGGTACTGCTGGTGGTTACTGCTGGCTGGTACTGCTGGCGGGTACTGTTGGTGGGTACTTCTGGTGGGTACTGCTGGCTGGTACTGCTGGCGGGTACTGCTGGCTGGTACTGCTGGTGGGTACTTCTGGTGGGTACTGCTGGCTGGTACTATTGGTGGGTACCGCTGGTGGGTACTACTGGCTGGTACTGCTGGCTGGTACTGTTAGTGGGTACTGCTGGCAGTTACTGCTGGCTGGTAGTGCTGGTGGGTACTTCTGGCTGGTACTGTTTGTGGGTACTGCTGGCGGGTACTGCTGGCTGGTACTACTGGTTAGTACTGCTGGCTGGTACTGCTGGTGGGTACTGCCGGTGGGTACTGCTGGCTGGGACAGCTGGCTGGTGCTGCTGGTGGGTACTGCTGCCTGATACTGCTGATTGGTACTGCTTGCTAGTACTGCTGGTGGGTACTGCTGGCTGGTACTGCTGGTGGATATTGCTGGTGGGTACAGCTGGCTGGTACTGCTGGTGGGTACTGCTGGCTGTTACTATTGGTGGGAGCTGCTGGCGGGTACTCCTGGCTGGTACTGCTGGCGGTTACTGCTGATGGGTACTGCTGGCTGGTACTGCTGGTGGGTACTGTTGACGGGCACTGCTGGTGGGTACTGCTGGCTCGGACAGCTGGCTGGTACTGCTGGTGGGTACTGCTGGCTGGTACTGGTGGTGGGTACTGCTGGCTCCTCTGAGACACCAATGGAGATGTGACAGAAGTGGCACTGGAGGTATCATGCGACTGCAGTAGAGAGCTGAACCGATGCTTCCTGTATCGCTCCTGTCACAGGCGGAGACGGAATACATTTGGTGTCACTCCATCTGTGACAGGAGCCGGAACTATACAGGAAACATCCACTCCGCTTCCTCTAGTGTGACTCTGTTTTTCACAATAATGCTCAGGGAAAGCGGGTCAGGATCCCGCAATCTGGGCTTACAGACCCCCCATCCCACAGTAGGATGTGGGATCCTGTTGAGGGACACATCATAATGTTGAGGGTAGGGTAAGATTTATGTCCTTTTTATTTATTTATTTATCTCTTTACTAGTAATGGCGGCGATCAGCAATTTTTAGTGGGACTGCGACATTGCGGCGGACAGATCGGACATCTAACTGACATTTTTTATATATTGTTTCTTGGGGAGCCACAGTCCATTCTGAATATTGTGTCCGAGTTTCAGGTGGTCTAAAAGCCGGACACACGATTCAAAACCCGGACTGTTCGGGTGAATCCCGGACAGGTGCCAACCCTAATATGGTCCCATAATTATTTCACTAGCAAAAAGCAAAACCTTAACAACAACTTTCTCTTTTTTAAATCATTTTTTATAACTTTTCAATAAGTGCAAAAAATAACTGCTGATCCTGCCAGAAATCTTGTCAGTTAAAAACCTTCTGTTCGTTCTACCTGTGCTGCATTCTTATTAGTTATATTGTTCCTAGCTATCTCTAAGGGCTACAAAAGCTGCAATATTTACCAATTTTCTTCTTGGATTCAGATTTTTGTTGTTATTGTAAACATTATAAAATGCTAGTATAAGGCCTCATGCACGCAGTATGCTCTTGAGCCTTTTTTCTCCCACAGGAGTTTAACAGCAGCAAAAACACAGTAAAAAGTTGCGTTTTGTGTGGGCATTAATGCACTTTAACATGCACTCCTGAGTCTGGCATTATAACATGCTATTGGCTAGAATTCTTGCCGTTAGAATGCATTAACACAGAAACCTGTCTAGCGTTAATGTGTGTTAATGCACGTTAATGTAGGTTTTGGAGCTTTTGAGAGTTTTTTATGCTCAAAAGCTCCTCTCCTGAACCTAGTTGGTGCAAGGATTTTTGTATACTCAGGCAAAGGTGAATTTTGTCTCCCCCCACGATTACGTTTTTACAAAGTATGGACCTGCGCAAATGAGGCCTGAAGCCTCATTCACACATGCATGTTTCTGGAAATGTGAGAAAAATGTGAAAAAAAAAATGTTTGTTGTGCTTGCAGTGCCAATAATTCTTAATTGCATCCCAAACACCGCTAGCAGACGTACGTTTTGTTGAGTGCCAAAAGCTCACTGCCCAAAAAAGAGTGGGAGTTTCTTTGGCGTGCTTATCACATGTAGGGCAGTTTATTCAAGTGAAAGCGCTGCCCTATGTGCATTGTGCAAAAAAAATGAACCACATGTGAATCGCACAGGACCTGCACCACATTCCTGTACAATTTGGCTAGGTCTGTCTATGACAGCAAAAACCTGGCAGGATGGAAAGCACAGATCCCCTGACTCTTGTGTACGCCATAAATAATAAATGTTGCCGCACTAAACATTGATAAATAAACAAGTGTCTATAAAGTGAAAACAAATTGTGCTGTTCTGTGTAATGAAGGTGACCTTTCTGATGAATATCCAACTGAAGTGAGTAAAATAAATGTATGTTCTGGTCGCCCAAGTGCACCTCCACCAATGATCACATAAAATGCCTCGTTACCAGTAGGGATGATCGAACGGTTCGGGTCGACCATCGGTTCGGCCCGAACATTGGGTGTTCGAGGTTCGGCCGAATTTAGAACTTTTTGCCCAAAAAGTTCGGAATTCGGCAACCAGAACCGCCCAAAATGCAATGCTTCAGGAAATGGGCTTTAAAAGCCCGTGATTGGACCAGAACCATTAGCAAAAGCCAATTGAGGGGGCAGGAGAATGCTAGGAATGTGATTGGAGTGACTAGGGGGTCCCTAGACCAATCATTAGTGAATACGCCCCCCAGTATATAAGATCGCCCCCACCATATTCCTAGCATTGTGATACTGGACATGGAAGAGAGTGGAAGCAGTTCTGTTAATTTTACTTTAAAAGTGTCATTTAGCTATTTTTAGTGTGAGGAAAGGGATATCTAGTGTAGTTAGAGTGCTCCTTTACACTTTAGTTAGCTTCAAAAATTTAGTTTCTGTAGGGAAACTGTTAAGTGTAAGGGGACCGTAGTGTAGTGTAGGGTTAACTGGCAGTGACTGCTATGGAAGGGTGACAAAACCCTTCCATGGCAGGGTGACTGCTATAGAGAAATGATCATTTCTCTGAATTGCTTCGGCACACCCATATGGCTTCTCACCAGCCAAGCATTTTTTATGCTGCAGGGGCTGCCACTGCCAGTGCTTTTTTGAGGACATGTTTGATGTCAGACATGACATCTGAACATGTGTATAGGGGGTATATATACACATATATGTCTGAATATATACCCCTAGACATATATAGGTGTGATAGTAGCAGAAATAAATGCTTGCGCTAATTAAATCATTTACAGTAACATATTTCTGCTACTATCACACCTATATATGTCTAGGGGTATATATTCAGACATATATGTGTATATATACCCCCTATACACATGTTCAGATGTTTTGCCTGCCTCAAAAGAACCCCAAAAAATGCCAAAAAAACGCTAGCGTCAAAAAAAAAAAATGCCCAGGTGTGTTTTTGCTGGCATTTTTTGGGGGGTTTTGGAGGCAGGCAAAACATCTGAACTTGTGTATAGTGGTGTATATACACACATCCATATATTTATATACACACCTAGACATATATAGGTGTGATAGTAGCAGAAATATATGCTTGCGCTAATGAAATCATTTACAGTAATATATTTCTGCTACTACGTCAAAAAAAAAATGCCCAGGTGTGTTTTTGCTGGCATTTTTTGGGGGGTTTTGGAGGCAGGCAAAACATCTGTCTACAGACCTAGACATATATAGGTGTGATAGTAGCAGAAATATATGCTTGCGCTAATGAAATAATTTACAGTAATATATTTCTGCTACTATCACACCTATATATGTCTAGGTGTGTATATAAATATATGTATGTGTGTATATATACCACTATACACAAGTTCAGATGTTTTGCCTGCCTCAAAAGAACCCAAAAAAATGCCAAAAAAACGCTAGCGTCAAAAAAAAAAAATGCCCAGGTGTGTTTTTGCTGGCATTTTTTGGGGGGTTTTGGAGGCAGGCAAAACATCTGAACTTGTGTATAGTGGTGTATATACACACATCCATATATTTATATACACACCTAGACATATATAATTGTGATAGTAGCAGAAATATATGCTTGCGCTAATGAAATCATTTACAGTAATATATTTCTGCTACTATCACACCTATATATGGCTAGGTGTGTATATAAATATATGTATGTGTGTATATATACCACTATACACAAGTTCAGATGTTTTGCCTGCCTCAAAAGAACCCAAAAAAATGCCAAAAAAACGCTAGCGTCAAAAAAAAAATGCCCAGGTGTGTTTTTGCTGGCATTTTTTGGGGGGTTTTGGAGGCAGGCAAAACATCTGAACTTGTGCACAGTACCACTATACACAAGTTCAGTTGTTTTTCCTGACTGCAAAGAACCCAAAAAAATGCCTGCTTTGAAACCGGCAAGGTGTTACAGCAGAGAAGCCATATTCCTGTGCTGAAAGTTTTCTAATACAAACAATCCTTTTTTTTTTATGGTTCTGGACATGCTACAGAGCTGAAACTTCACAGGTACACCTTTTAGACCCCCCAGATACGAAATCACACAAAAAAGTTCTTAAAAATTGTCATTTTTGATAAAAAAGCCAATTATTGAAAAAAAAAAAAAAAAAAGAGATTTTTTGATTTTTACTTTGGATTTCAGATCTGGGGGGTCTAAAAAGTGTACATGTGAAGTTTCAGCACTGTAGCATGTCCAGAACCAGAAAAAGAAAGATTGTTTGTATTAGAAAACTTTCAGCTCAGGGGGTTGGCTTCGCTGCTGTAACACCTTGCCGGTTTAATAGAAGGCATTTTTTTGGGTTCTTTGCAGTCAGGAAAAACATCTGAACTTGTGTATAGTGGTACTGTGCACAAGTTCTGATGTTTTGCCTGCCTCCAAAAACCCCCAAAAAATGCCAGCAAAAACACACCTGGGCATTTTTTTTTGACGCTAGCGTTTTTTTTGGCATTTTTCGGGGTTCTTTTGAGGCAGGCAAAACATCTGAACTTGTGTATAGTGGTGTATATACACACATACATATATTTATATACACACCTAGACATATATAGGTGTGATAGTAGCAGAAATATATTACTGTAAATTATTTCATTAGCGCAATCCCTAGTTACCAGAAGCCTAGACACCAAATTAAAAGAATCTAGACAAATGTAGTATGTAAGCACAGGAGATTCTGTCAGCTCCCTCTACTATGCTGAAGGCGATGGTAAAATCTTGGCTGATGATACAGATTACTCCATTACAGGGCCCATAAAAAAAGTTTGGCCTTTTTTTTAAAAAAAGTTATAGTGTAGTAACACTTACAGGTAAAATCCACGCCCCAGATGACGTCAACACTGACAAAATGCATAGGGCGGAGTCCATGTCCATGAGGTTACCACGCACGCCAAACCTGTACACGTCGATCGATTCCCGGGAATGTTTTACTAAGAAATGCTGGATTTTAACTGGATTCTTGTAAGTGTTTAGCACTATTACTTTCCAATAAACTGCCAAACAGTTTTACACTATGTGGGTGTTCTATCTCTTCCTTATGGGCCCTGTTATGGAGTAATATGTATCATCAGCCATGGTTGTACCATTACCTTCAGCATAGCGGAGGGAGCTGACTTGATCTCCTGTGTTTACATACGACGTTTGTCTAGACTCTTCTCATTTGGAGTCTACGCTTCTGGAAACGAGGCATTTTATATGATCACTGGTGGAGGTGCACTTGGGTGACCAGAACGTGCATTTATTTTACTCACTTCAGTTGGCTATTTATCAGGAAGTTCACCTTCATTACAAAGAACAGCACGATGTGTTTTCACTTTATGGACACTTGTATATCTATTATCAACGTTTAGCGCCGCAACGCTTATTATTTACTGCGTTTATCACATATGGTCCTGTTGTTGCCAGCAGCTTGCACTTATATTTTTTGTTTCTACCTGCACAATGATTCTTTTTCTATTTTATGTTGTACCCTTGTGTACTCCATGCCTGGCTGATGATCAGGGATAGTAGATCAATGATTTGCAACATCAAGGAGGATTTCCCCCCTCCTCCCTGCAGCTGGACTCCTCATTTTGCCCCCCTGTGTGTCCCTTCCATCTCCCTAGTCTCTGCATCTCATCTCCAAATCCAGGATGCCCAGCAGTCTGTCAGTAGCCCTCCTGTGTGTGCAGATCCCCGGCCGCCCCCTGTGTTATGTTCCCAGCTCAGGCCCCGCACACACAGGATTACCTGTTTGTGTGACAGCTTTGGCAGGACAAGTTGCAGCACAGAGCACTACATGCTTGCTTGTCCTCCACTACATGAGCCGGCGGCAGGAGCTGAGGCGATTGGTGGAGACTACCCGGGGGAAGGGGGAGGGACAAGGTTTGTTGTTATAAAGAAGGGGGACCAACACTCCTACAGTTCCCATTCTCCGCTGTTGAAGGAGCTTACAGGCTAGCCTAGCACCGCGGACAGACCCTTTCTTTCTGCCCAGATGTGGGATTGTCCACCATCAGCACCACCATTCTACTCTTTTCTGGGGACTGAGGTTACAGATTTTATGTCCCCTTCTCCTATTGTGGTGCTCTAAGGCAGCTGCCTAAGCCGTCTATATGCTGGCACCGGCCCTGCTCCTGAACACATAAGTGATGCTTTTTTTCTGCCTGTAAACTCCCCTGCCACTAAACTCCTGAAAACACCTATATTGTGCATGAACACAGACTACCATGGAAGGGAAGGGGTTATGGATTTAACCACCCCCTATGAAAGGCTCTAGGGCAGCTGCCCAAGCCTCCTACATACTGGCTCCCGGCCAGCTCCTAAACATGATGTTTTTTTATTTTACATTTTATGTTTTTTTTTTTATAGTCTGCATGGACACATATGCTAATAGGGTTGAGCGAACACAGACTGTATTATTCGTGTTCGTACCGAATAATTGGATTTTTTTACCCGAACACGGACACGGACACGTTACTGTATATTCGGGTAAAAATCCGTGTTCGGTCGTTTTATTTCCGGGTTTTGCATGCTTTGGCGCGCTTTTCATGGCGGGCTTTCAACAGCCAATCAACAAGCGTTTAACTGGTGTGCCTAAGCCATCCCAGCCATGCCTGCAAATGTATCAGTAGCTGTGATTGGCCGTCTGAAGCATGTGACCAAGTCTTTATAAGTTCGAGGCAGCGCCGCAGCGGCGTCATTCTGCTGCTTAGATCAGGGAGAGAGCACACATCAACGTGCTGGCTGCTGATTAGGGACAGACAGGCAGGAAAAAACCATTTGTGTCCGGATAGAATTGAGGGACAAGTCGGAGTGTGTTAGGCAGGGTGAGTTGTAGGCATTTTAGGGCGAGGCTGCTGCTGATTTTTAGGGTCAGTGTGTTCTACAAACTACAATCGATATTGCTGTGTGGGGTGGGGTCTGCACTTAGTCCCGATCTACGATCTCTTATCAATCCTGTTAGGGACAGAGTCTGCTGATTTTTAGGGAAAGTGTGTTCTACAAACTACAATCGATATTGCTGTGTGGGGTGGGGTCTGCACTCAGTCCCGATCTACGATCTCTTATCAATCCTGTAAGGGATAGAGTTTGCTGATTTTTAGGGAAAGTGTGTTCTACAAACTACAATCGATATTGCTGTGTGGGGTGGGGTCTGCACTCAGTCCCGATCTACGATCTCTTATCAATCCTGTTAGGGATAGAGTTTGCTGATTTTTAGGGAAAGTGTGTTCTACAAACTACAATCAATATTGCTGTGTGGTGTGGGATAGGAGATAGGCAGGTGTCAGTGATCCACATCCATTTTGCTGTGTGTGGGCTGCAGTGAACACAATCTTTTTGGGGTGCAGTGAACACAATCTTTTTGGGGTGCAGTGAACACAATCTTTGTGGGGTGCAGTGAACACAATCTTGGTGCAGTGAACACAATCTTTTTGGGGTGCAGTGAACGAAATCCTTTTGGGGTGCAGTGAACACAATCTTTGTGGGGTGCAGTGAACACAATCTTTTTGGGGTGCAGTGAACAAAATCCTTTTGGGGTGCAGTGAACACAATCTTTGTGGGGTGCAGTGAACACAATCTTTTTGGGGTGCAGTGAACAAAATCCTTTTGGGGTGCAGTGAACACAATCTTTCTGGGGTGCAGTGAACACAATCTTTGTGGGGTGCAGTGAACAAAATCCTTTTGGGGTGCAGTGAACACAATCTTTGTGGGGTGCAGTGAACACAATCTTTGTGGGGTGCAGTGAACACAATCTTTGTGGGGTGCAGTGAACACAATCTTTTTGGGGTGCAGTGAACAAAATCCTTTTGGGGTGCAGTGAACACAATCTTTGTGGGGTGCAGTGAACACAATCTTTTTGGGGTGCAGTGAACAAAATCCTTTTGGGGTGCAGTGAACACAATCTTTCTGGGGTGCAGTGAACACAATCTTTGTGGGGTGCAGTGAACAAAATCCTTTTGGGGTGCAGTGAACACAATCTTTGTGGGGTGCAGTGAACACAATCTTTTTGGGGTGCAGTGAACACAATCCTTTTGGGGTGCAGTGAACACAATCTTTTTGGGGTGCAGTGAACACAATCTTTTTGGAGTGCAGTGAACACAATCTTTGTGGGGTACAGTGAACACAATCTCATACTTCTGAAGATTTGAGGGTGCTGCCTGTTCCATACTCCTACTCCTCATCCATCCTTTTAGGGGTACAAACAATAGTAATCGGGGCCTAGTGTGGTTGTGTACGTGTGAGATACATCCACTTTTTTTGATCATATTTCCTATTCCGCTATTCAATAAAAACCTTTGGGGATCAATTAAATTGCTGGATAGTCTGTGTCGGTACGTGTGAGATCAACCTTTCCAAGTTTTTGAGGTTCATCTCATACTTCTGAAGATTTGAGGGTGCTGCCTGTTCCATACTCCTCCTACTCCTCATCCGTCCTTTTAGGGGTACAAACAATAGTAATTGGGGCCTAGTGTGGTTGTGTACGTGTGAGATACATACACTTTTTTTGATCATATTTCCTATTCCGCTATTAATAAAAACCTTTGGGGATCAATTAAATTGCGGGATAGTCTGTGTCGGTACGTGTGAGATACACCTTTCCAAGTTTTTGGGGTTCATCTCATACTTCTGAAGATTTGAGGGTGCTGCCTGTTCCATACTCCTCCTACTCCTCATCCATCCTTTTAGGGGTACAAACAATAGTAATTGGGGCCTAGTGTGGTTGTGTACGTGTGAGATACATACACTTTTTTTGATCATATTTCCTATTCCGCTATTCAATAAAAACCTTTGGGGATCAATTAAATTGTGGGATAGTCTGTGTCGGTACGTGTGAGATCAACCTTTCCAAGTTTTTGAGGTTCATCTCATACTTCTGAAGATTTGAGGGTGCTGCCTGTTCCCTGGAAGAAGCTGCGTTGGAACGCAGCGTAACGCGTAGGATAGCCAAACCGGAAGTGACGTATCGGCAAAGGAATGTTTGTTATGTGAGAAACAAGACGTAATGAAATGTGAGTGTTACTCTTATCTTTTTAAATAAAATTTATGGGACGTACTTCACCATGTTTGGCCCAATTTGATTTCTTGGAGATAAAAAGGACCGCATATACCCCCTGGAGTAGAGCTGTCTGTATAAAGGAAATATAATCGAGGATTCAGAATGGTACATATATGCCAATAAGGAGAAAGGCACAGCATACTGAGGCATATAACTTAAGGCTCTCTTAAAAGAGCATTGAGGTGAGCGCATAGGACACCTAGTGGGCACCGCACGAAAAAACACCTGCATGCCATATTTGGATAAGAAGATTCGTTTTATCACTATATATTTATATATTTATTTAAAGGACACTTTAGCACCTTATATTTGTAACCACCTATTTGGAGCACATAATTTTATTTTATTTTGAAAAGGTCACGGACTTATAACTTTATTTATTTTTCTCACTATATATTGTATTTATATAGTTGGTTTAACTGAGATCCATTCTAGTTTAACAGATTTACCACCTATCATATTTATTGTAAGATTTATATTAGATTGTTTTTATTGTGCAGATTGAGATACATTATTTATGAATATTATATTTAAGAAGCACTAAGGCACTTTTTCACATATGTATTGTATTTGATTTATGTTATATTAAGCACTTTAAAGCGCGGTACTCCCCCCAACCATATTTCCTATTCCGGTATTCAATAAAAACCTTTGGGGATCAATTAAATTGTGGGATAGTCTGTGTCGGTACGTGTGAGATCAACCTTTCCAAGTTTTTGAGGTTCATCTCATACTTCTGAAGATTTGAGGGTGCTGCCTGTTCCATACTCCTACTCCTCATCCATCCTTTTAGGGGTACAAACAATAGTAATTGGGGCCTAGTGTGGATGTGTAAGTGTGAGACACATACACTTTTTTTATCATATTTCCTATTCCGCTATTCAATAAAAACCTTTGGGGATCAATTAAATTGCGGGATAGTCTGTGTCGGTACGTGTGAGATCAACCTTTCCAAGTTTTTGAGGTTCATCTCATACTTCTGAAGATTTGAGGGTGCTACCTGTTCCATGCTCCTCCTACTCCTCATCCATCCTTTTAGGGGTACAAACAATAGTAATTGGGGCCTAGTTTGGTTGTGTACGTGTGAGATACATACACTTTTTTGGATCATATTTCCTATTCCGCTATTCAATAAAAACCTTTGGGGATCAATTAAATTGCGGGATAGTCTGTGTCGGTACGTGTGAGATCCACCTTTCCAAGTTTTTGGGGTTCATCTCATACTTCTGAAGATTTGAGGGTGCTGCCTGTTCCATACTCCTCCTACTCCTCATCCTGCCTTTAGGGGTACAAACAGTAGTAATTTGGGCCTAGTGTGCTTCTGTACGTGTGAGATACATACACTTTTTTTGATCATATTTCCTATTCCGCTATTCAATAAAAACCTTTGGGGATCAATTAAATTGCGGGATAGTCTGTGTCGGTACGTGTGAGATACACCTTTCCAATTTTTGGGGCGCATCTCATACTGCCGAGGTTTTGAGGGTGCTTCAGTCTGCCTCCTGCCTGCTCCTCCTACTCCTCTTCCTCATCCTGTCTTTAGGGTACAAAAAATTGTAATCGGCGGGGCCTAGTCTGTGTTTGTACGTGTGAGATACACCATATTATAAAATTTTTCCTATTCCGCTATTCAATATACACCCTTTTGGAGTGTAAAAAATTAAATTACGGCATAGTCTGTATCGGTACGTGTGAGATACACCTTTTAAATTAGTTTGGCGCATCTCCTTCCCCCGCCAAGGATTGCAGGGCGCTTCAGTTTGCCTCCTGTTCCCAACTCCTCCTACTCCTCTTCCTCATCCTCCCTTTAGGGTAGAAAAAATTTTAATCGGGCCTAGTCTGTGTTTGTACGTGTGAGATACACAGTTTTTTATCCTATTCCGCTATTCAATATACACCCTTTTGGTGTAAAAAACATTAAATTGCGGCATAGTTTGCATATTTGACTGTGAGATACACCCGTGCGATACTGTTGTTGTTTTGTTCCGCTATTCAATAAACACCTTTCTAGGGCAAGATCTTAAATTACAGAAATATGAGGAGACTGTCAAATAAGGGCCGTGGCCTGGGTCGTGGTGCTGCTGGTAGAGCTCCTGTTGCAAGGAGAGGACGTGGTCGATCTGTGCCAGCTACACGCACAAGTCAAACACCTTCCTCAAGTGTGAGTAGGCGACAGAACCTGCATCAGTATTTGGTAGGGCATCATACGCCTCTAGAAGTGATGAGGCCAGAACACAGAGAGGCGATAGTAGATTGGTTTGCTGCTGACAGTGCCTCCAGTTCCTTCACATTGTCTCCCACCCAGTCTACTGCAGAAAGGTCAGAGTTGGCACCTGCAGCCGATGTCCAACCGTCTTTCACCTCACCCCCTTGCAAATCAGGCAAGCAGTCTGAGCCCCAAGCCATACAGCAGTCTCTTCTTCTTTTTGATGACTCTGTCAGCAGGGTTTCCCAGGGCCATCCACCTAGCCCTGCCCCAGAAGTGGAAGAGATCGAGTGCATCGATGCCCAACCACTTATTTCTCAAGATGAGTACATGCAAGGACCATCGCAGCACGTCTCCGATGATGACGAAACGCAGGTGCCAACTGCTGCGGCGTTCAGCATTGTGGAGACCGACAAGGAGGGCAGGGGTGAAGACTGGGTGGAATATGATGTGGAGGACGATGAGGTCCTCGACCCCACATGGAATGAACGTCATGCAGGTGACCTGAGTAGTTTGGAGGAAGAGGCGGTGGTCGCACAGAGCCACCAGCACAGCAGAAGAGGGAGCAGGGTGCAGAAGCAGAGCGGCCGTGCCCTAGACACTACGCCTGCTACTGCCCAACGCAGCAAGGGAATGAGCGCACCAAAGTCAGCTCAAAGGAGTTCTCTAGCGTGGAAGTTCTTTAGAAAATGTGCTGATGACAGGACACGAGTGGTTTGCACCCTGTGCAATCAGAGCCTGAAGCGAGGCATAAACCTTCTCAACCTGAGCACAACCTGCATGATCAGGCATCTAAGTGCAAAGCACGAGCTGCAGTGGAGTACACACCTTCAAAACCAAGAAACGTCTCTGGCTCATCCAGCTTCCTCTTCTGCTGCAGTCTCGGCCACTCCAGCCACATCTGTAGTGATACCGGCAACTGCCACCCCGGCCGCAAACAGACGATCTGTCAGCAACACCACCACCTGGGTCATCACAACCATCTCCACAATGTCCCGTGGAAGCGTTCAGCTTTCCATCTCCCAAACACTTGAGAGGAAGAGGAAGTACCCCCCTACCCACCCGCGATCCCTGGCTCTGAATGCCAGCATTTCAAAATGATTGGCCTTTGAAATGCTGTCATTCCGTCTGGTGGAGACGCACAGTTTTAAAAACCTTATGTCGGTGGCTGTCCCACAGTACGTCGTGCCCAGCCGCCACTACTTTTCCAGGCAAGCCATCCCTTCCCTGCACAACCAAGTGGGGGAAAAAATCAGGTGTGCACTGCGCAACGCCATCTGTGCCAAGGTCCACCTAACTACTGATACATGGACCAGTAAGCATGGTCAGGGGCGTTATATCTCCCTAACGGCACACTGGGTAAATGCAGTGGCGGATGGGCCTGAGGCGGATAGCAATTTGGCGCATGTCCTTCCACCACCGAGGATTGCAGGGCGCTTCAGTTTGCCTCCTGTTCCTAACTCCTCCTACTCCGCTTCCTCATCCTCTACCGCCTCCTCATCCGGACAGCGTAACACTTTCACCACCAACTTCAGCACGGCCAGGGGTAAACGACAGCAGGCAGTTTTACAACTTGCCTGTTTGGGGGACAAACCACACACCGCGCAGGAGTTGTGGAGGAGCATGGAACAGCAGACAAATGAGTGGTTGCTGCCAGCGAGCCTCAAGCCCGGCCTGGTGGTGTGCGATAACGGGCGAAATCTCATAGCAGCTCTGGGCCTAGCCGGTTTGACGCACATCCCTTGCCTGGCGCATGTGCTGAATTTGGTGGTGCAGAGGTTCCTTAAAAACTACCCCGATATGTCAGAGCTGCTGCAGAAAGTGCGGGCCGTCTGTGCGCACTTTCGGCGTTCTCACCCTGCTGCTGCTCGCCTGTCAGCGCTGCAGCGTAACTTCGGCCTTCCCGCTCACCGCCTCATATGTGACGTGCCCACAAGGTGGAACTCCACCTTGCACATGCTGCAAAGACTGTGCGAGCAGCAGCAGGCCATAGTGGAGTTTCAGCTGCAGCACGCACGCGTGAGTCGCTCTGCGGAACAGCACCACTTCACCACCAATAACTGGGCCTCCATGCGAGACCTGTGTGCCTTGTTGTGCTGTTTTGAGTACTCCACCAACATGGCCAGTGGCGATGACGCCGTTCTCAGCTTAACTATCCCGCTTCTATGCCTCCTTGAAAAAACAATTCGGGCTATGATGGAGGAGGATGTGGCACAGGATGAGGAGGAGGAGGAGGATGAAGAGGTAACATTTCCAAGGCTTTCAGGGCAGTCATTCGCAAGGGGCTCCGAGGGTGGGTTCCTGCACACACAAACGCCAGGGACACAATTGTCCAGCAGGGGCACAGTTCTGGAGGATGAGGAGGATGAGGAGGAGGAGGAGCTGGAGGAGCTGGAGGAGCTGGAGGAGCTGGAGGAGGAGATGGAACCATGTTCACAGCAGGGTGGCACCCAGGCCAGCTCATGGCCATCACTGGTGCGTGGCTGGGGGGATACAGAGGACACGAACGATACACCTCCCACAGAGGACAGCCTTTCGTTGCCTCTGGGCAGCCCATGAGCGATTACATGCTGCAGTGTCTCCACAACGACCGCCGAGTTGCCCACATTCTAACTTGTGCTGATTACTGGGTGGCCACGCTGCTGGATCCCCGTTACAAGGACAACGTACCGTCCTTAATTCACTCACTGGAGCGCGATCGCAAGATGCGCGAGTACAAGCGACGCTGGTAGACGCAATGCTGCTGGCATTCCCATCTGACAGCGGGGCCACAGTGGAAGCACAAGGCAGAGGAGGAGAAAGAGGGCGCCAACGCAACCAGGGCACCACCAGCACCTCAGAAGGCAGGGTTAGCATGGCCGAAATGTGGAAAAGCTTTGTCAGCACGCCACAACAAACAGCAGCACCAGCAGCTCAGATGGAACGTCTTAGCAGGAGGCAGCATTTTACCAACATGGTGGAGCAGTATGTGTGCACACGCCTACATGTAGTGAATGACGGGTCTGCCCCCTTCAACTTCTGGGTCTCCAAATTGGGCACATGGCCTGAGCTTGCCCTTTACGCCTTGGAGGTGCTGGCGTGCCCTGCAGCCAGTGTATTATCTGAACGGGTATTTAGCACGGCTGGGGGCGTTATAACAGACAAGCGCAGCCGCCTGTCCAAAGACAATGTGGACAAGCTCACGTTCATTAAAATGAACCAGGCATGGATCCCACGGGACTTTTCCGTACCTTGTGCAGAATAGCAATGGATACCAACCTTACCCACCCATTGTTCCATTTTTGCTCTTTCTCACTCTATTGGGGTGTACCCTCATTTAAAATTTGTGAAAAGAAGCAGTGTTGGCTACCTCATCCTCCTCCTCCACCGCCGCTTCCACCTACACCGCCCATAGGTGTGCGCAGCCTATTGCATTAGGGTGTGCACCCCAAAGTTTAAATACACATGCATGTGTTTGCCTACATGTATATGGCCCCGATACATTACTCTCCCTGCTGGCAAAGAGAAATAGAGCAGAGCAGGTCCGAGGGAGATCTTTCCCATCTCCTCACTGGCAAACAGAGTGATAATGCTATGTGCCCTAGGTGATTAGGGTGTGCCCAGGCACACCCGGCACACCCTGTGCGCACGCCTATGACACCGCCACATCCACCACCACCTCAACCTCCCTCCTACTCCATATGGGCCTCGTCCTTCAGAGATGAAGAACATTGTTTTATTTTTCTGTTTTTTTTTTGTTGTTTTAAGTTATTTCCCTATCCACATTTGTTTGCAGAGCACTTGCCATGCTCTTAATTACGTTTTGCTGCCATTTGCAGCACTCTAGCCCTTTCCTTTGGTGTTTTAGAGCCATTTTAGTGCCTGAAAGTTCGGGTCCCCATTGACTTCAATGGGGTTCGGTGTACGGGAAAAGTTCGGCAAAAGTCCGGGACACGGACCCGGACTTTTTTTTAAAGTTCGGCCGAACCCGTCGAACACGGACATCCAGGTGTCCGCTCAACTCTATATGCTAACATTAGGGAGATTTTACAGGCAGAGAGAAAAAAAAAGCTCAAACGCCTGAAGAAGCAGCTTTTTTTTTTTTGTTGGAGCTGCAGTGTGCATGAGGCCTTAGGAGGAGACATAGAGTCAAAACAGGGGGGACTGTTGGGAATGAGCAAAACTGAATCATTTTTTTTTTCTAACATTTCAGGAAAAAAAATTGGAATTTTGGAGAAATATTACTTTAGCAAAATGCATTGGAGTTAACATGAAAGGTGAAAGCAACAAGCAACATAAATACATTATAAGGCTTAGTACATGATAAAATAAAAACAGGGGAAAAAATCACAAGGAACACTAAATCTACCATTATACATATACATTATTCCCAAAAAAAGGAAAAAAAAACCCTCTAAGCAAATGAAGAAAATCAAACAAGCTTTTTTCCCCCCAAAGCAAGTTTCATATAAGCAGCTCAATGAGTGAAATGTAAAGTTTCTGCTTCCATTCTTTTTGTGGGAAAATCAATTTCTTTGAAACAACGCTGGGTGAAATAACGCTGCTTACCCCTAGTGCATGCATGTGCAGATAAAATTCTTGCAGATTGTCACCAGAACCCTTAATATTGTGTTATGCAAATACTGACTTCAATACTGAAAATGGAGCTTCAGTCTGTCCCCTTCTGTGCCTCACCATTAGACTATCACTATCACTGTCCAATTGTAAAGTGTAGAGGACAGGAGGAAGTATGCCTGAGCTTGACTTCAGTAGCTGGAATCATTTAAAAAAAGCCACAAGTATCAGTAGAATGGTTGACTTTGAGAGAGAGGCCATATAATAATTTTACTATTGCACCCTGTCCTGTATTGTTACCCCCTTGACTGTGTTTACCCTTAGTACCCAGCTCTCACTTATTCCTCTTGCTGACCTCCACCTCATTACTGTCTCCTCTATTGATGTGAAGGTTTGCGAGAGGAAACCATTGAGAGGTGCGGATGACCAAAGAGTTGGAAACTCCTGGAAGAGTTGGTTTCCCAGTGGACTTTAGGGACTATTCCTCTGAAACTGAGCAATGTTCATCGGTGCGGACAGCATGGATGATAAGTATTTCCAGTCTTCTTTTACAGGGGAATTGTTTTGGTAGAATTTATCATCTTTGCTTTCTTTTCTCCAGAGAAAAGAGGATAACCAGAGCACGTTGCAACATAACTTTCTAACAAGCTGGAAAATCTCTGTGAGACAGCAAAATTGGAAGCAATCGTTATTCCCCTACAATCCCTAAGAGTCCTACATGGTCCAAATATATCACACCATCTTTGCAGACATTTTATGGACATCCTTAGATTTAACAATTTTGCATTATGCTGTAGAAAGTACAAATTTGTTTAATTAAATAGTAATTTTACATACATGTTTTTTCCAGCAAGAAGGATGATGTACAATTAGCAATCCATTCTTTAAAAGAATAACAAAAGTGTAATACCAGAATACAAGAAATTAGCTGTTACATAAATAGCTTTTCTAGCGGCAACACATTTTAGAAGTATGCAATACTTTAAATATTTAGGTTGATCTTTATTCAATGTGACAACTCACTTTAAAATTCAGTCTGTTTTCACAGAATAAAAAAAAGATGTGAAAAGCACTTGCATTTAGTAAGGTATTGTTTATAATTATGTAGATAGATAGATAGATAGATAGATAGATAGATAGATAGATAGATAGATAGATAGATAGATAGATAGATAGATAGATAGATAGATAGATAGATAGATAGATAGATAGATAGATAGATAGATAGATAGATAGATAGACATACTGTATACAGTATATGAACATAAAGTAATTATTATGTTTATGTGAATGAAGTTGATCCATTTTTTTTACCTAGGGAATTTATTTCTGCTAGTACTGAGGGAATCTGCTATCAGTGAGAAGAGGCAGTTGCAGGTCATATCAGTGTCAGCATAGTGTGGCTGAATGACTACTAGAGAAACGTGTAGATGAAAAGTCCTCAGAATTCTGTCCTTTGCCCTTTTAGCTGGGAATTCAGTTATTATTCAATTCTCTAGTCTAGTGAAATCTAGACACCCCATACATTATCCAATTGCGATAATTTATTTTTTTTGCTACTAATAAAAGTATGCCTGTTCCAAAGTAGGAAAGGTTTAGGGTATAACAAACAATGCTAAAGAAGTATCTTAGGGAGCAATATACAGTATACAGGACAATAGTATAAATGGTTTGACAGCAGGCAGTGTGTGCAGGAAAAGAGCCTACATGGCATGAAAGCAGACAGTAAGTGCAGAGGAGAAGTGCACAGGGTATGAGAGTGGCCAGTATGTACACGAGTGGCATATAAAGGGTATGGCAGTAAGCAGTATGTGCAGGAAAGAAGTACATAGTAAATAGTGTGTGTAGGGGAGGAGTACAGAAGGTATTTCGATGACTACAGGAGAAACTGTGCAGGAGAAAAGTACACAGATGACAGTGGATTGTAAGTACATGAAAGGAGTGCAGAGGGTATGACGGTGGGCAATATTTGTAGGACAGGAGTACAGACGATATGACAGTAAGAGGTATGCACAGGAGAGAAGTGTAGAGGTTATATCAGTGGGCAATATATGTAGGAGAGGAGTGTAGAGGATATAGCGGAGGATATATACACAGGAAAGGAATATAGAGTGTATGACTGTGGGCAATAGGAAAAGATCAATCTGTGTACTCAAAGTGGGATCTCACTGTTGAAAGACCAATTTGTGTGCTGGATGTGGGAGCACAGTGAAAACGTGAAAGTATAATAAAAAGCCATATAATAATAGAAAAAAGAATATAGGATAATACCTACATATTTTACAAGATTGAGATCGCAATAACGTATCCATTGTTGGTGCTCCTTCCTCTCCTCTGCAGCCACAGGGGTGTCGGATCCAGACTGGAGCGGCCAGAAAAGTAAATTATATACATCTTTCCTACACACACACTCCAAAGACATGCTGGTAGGTTAATTGGATCCTGTATAAAATTGGCCCTACTATGAATGTGAGTTAAGGACCTTAGATTGTACGCTCCTTGAGGGCAGGGACGGATGTGAATGTGTAATGTATATGTAAAGCGCTGCGTAAATTCACAGCGCTATATAAGTACCTGAAATAATAATAATAATACACAGGTTAGTCAGCGTTAGAAGGGTGAAGAGAACATTTTAGGATTAGTTAGGCTTATCCCAGTATTCCACTTTAAGAGCTGAAACACTTTTTTTGTTATGTGGTTAGTCAGGGAAGGAGCTGTTCGGGCCTACATCAATCATAATTGATGGTCCTGATGACTTTTTCTACATTTTAGTGATACACAGCACAAAATGGAACCATTTTGTTCATTGTTCATATAAAAGTTTTTTACTCACCAGCAGCTTATTTGGTTAAAGACAACTTAACTAAGTTCCAGATCCTGTTCAATAGGCTCTATACAGTAGACAAAACATACAGCATTCAATGTGAACTAACAGCATGACATCTACATTTCATTCCACTTTTACTGTGAATTCTCTGTGAATTCTTAAGTTCTTAGTGTTCTTTGTTCGTAAAATGTTTTTTTTTTTATTTTCTTTTGTGTGGGTATTCAATTACTGTATAAATGCTTTTTAGGTACAACACAATTGTTATAGGTATTTAGTCTTCTCAATGTTGACCTTTTTTCTTCCAATTCTAATTTTACATCTTTCCCATTTTTCAGTTAAGAAAAATATATATTTTTAAAATAAACTGTAAACCATGTTTTATTCTGCGATCTGGAAATGATATGAACACACTTTCTTTGTATCTGTTTCCCTTTGTAATAATGCATTATTTGTATCATGTCATTGAGACTGCACACATTTTACAATTGAAAAAGCAATACATCAAGAGATGTTGTGCTAATCTGATAGTCAGAAAAAGTGACCAGAATGAATATTGTAAAATTCTAGACACCATGTGATGTCTACAAGTATCTATTATTTACCTGATTTATACTGAAGTGCCTCAACATTTGTTTGACTTTTGTCATTTATTGGTTCACTACAAGAAATTATTTTGCTCACTGGAACTCTCACGTTGGGCTATGAAAGAAGGGGAATGGAGCTTAGCAAGTAGTAGGCATAGGTTTCAGTATAAAAGAAGTCTATGCTCAGGGGGCCTCCTAGGTGTATAAAAATGGGTTTTAAGATTAAAGCTAAACTAAACACAAACAGCTAAACACACATATTGAGTACAGCTTTAAAAATAAAGTATTCTATTTGACAGTATCACTTTTATCCAACTGATAGATACCCACTTTATTATTAGCTTTGATCTCTAGCCGATGTGGCCTATGATACCGTATAAAAGAAAAAGTAGCAGGATATCTGCAGTTGGCCAAAATCTTAAAAAGTCTTGAAAATATTTGGAAGCTGATTATAAGAAATATGGTTCAAAGTGTTCCAAGTGTTCCCTAAAATTCAATAAAATTAGAAGTTACTGTCAATTGAGAACAGAACAAAGTATTAATGCTCTTCAACTCTTTATGGTTCAGTTCAAAACTGGGGAGGAGGCAGCCTAAACCTGGTAATCCTTATCTTCGGATATACAGACTGGGTTATATTCTCAGAATAACATTTTAGTCTGTCTGTTCCAATGACCATATACAGTATTTGCCCATCTGGGGCATAGTTTTCCTTTTAACTTGGTTGTATTCAGGACACCTATTTGTATTACCTGAGCCATGAGTGGCCATTCTTCTATATGTGCATATTTTTAAGAGTTTGTAGATGGGGCATTGTAGGGAAATACCCCTTTACATGTAGTACCCCCCTGACCCCTCGAGGGAGTTGGAATACTCCCAGAGAAAGGATGGATTAGCATTTTCCCAGGGGCTGAATCTATGGCTGAAAGGTGGGGGATGTGTAACAAATAGGTGCCAGTCACTTTAAATACTTTTGAAAAATCACTTTAGTTATCACAGCAACACATAGGAGAGAAAGTTAGGGACCTGAGAACACCCTTACTAACCTGCAAACTCAGACTCTATCCATAGCCTAAGTATAGGCAAAAGGGGCCTTTAAGCTGAAGTCAGCAACTTGTATCTTTTTCCAAAAGAAGCAGTAGTGTTTTCAGTATAAAAGGCATCCACAGTGATCCTCCTGATGTTTGCCAGGCTCTTCGTGAGTTTCCCCCCCCATAGGATCTCCAGCAGTAGAGTCACCTCTGGTACTCTTTCCCAAGCATCGCCTTGCCTTCCAGATCACTGTCTTCTACAAGGTTCCCCGTGCCCAGGGCCTCAAGCAGCAGGACCACAATGTACAGTGTACTGGCAGGGGCAGGCTTCTTCTATTTCCAGGCATTTGCACTGAGCACATGTAAAGCCTCCTCGATTGCTCAACATACACCCTCCTAAGGCTGTATCCCAGGGGGAAGAGAGAACCCCAAATATTCATGGTCTCCCCCCAGCATGTACCAGTAACAATCAACTTCCTGCTGGTTGGATAGAGGAAACAGAAATATTCATAGCTCAGTGTTACTGTGGCATCTCACACTAATGCCAGAGGTACCAGCTATAGCTGGCAGCAGAGAGAAATCACAGCGACACTGAATTTGGGGGAAAATCAAATGAACAAATAGAGTATACTGTACATCTGCTTAGGATGACTACTACTCGTCATGTCTAACTTTAGATACTCGCCCCCTATTTTGGACAGGGTGGAGACACACTTATAAGAAAGAAGTTCCACATTTACAAACCACAAAAAATACTGCCTAAAAGTACCATAAACACAAAGAAAACAGTAAAAAAAATGTGTTTTACCTTTTGTATGTACAGTATATAGAACATAAGATATGAAGGAAATAGTTAAAGCGGTTGTATCCCGCTTTTTGACACTTTTACCTACAGGTAAGCCTATAATAAGGCCTACCTGTAGGTACAAATAATATCTCCTAAACCGGCACGGTTTAGGAGATATTTACAGTGCATGCAGCCGCTCGCGCGAGCGGCGCATGCGCTCTGAAGGTCCGGGGGGACCTTCAATTAAGTTGCCGGGAGCTTGCCGGAAAAATCACTCCCGCGCGCATGCGCGGGAGTGACGTCATCGCGGCTCCGGCCAATCAGCGCACTGGAGCCGTCTCTTCCGGCCAATCAGCGCGCCGGAGCCGCCGAACCCGGAAGAGACGACGAGGGATCATGGCAGCGCCCGCATCGATGTCCGGGGGTCCATGTCGGGGCTTCGTTTTAAGGTAAGTTACACATAATGGGCTAGTATGCGATGCATACTAGCTCATTATGCCTTTGTCTTGCAGGTTTTTTTTTTTTATTTTTTTTTTTATAGGGTTTACAACCGCTTTAAAATAATACTTTTTGTTACTAATGAAACAAACAAAAATATAACTTTTCAATTTCCTAATGTAAGGGCATATGGGTGGATGAAACCTATTCAGCATAGATACCAGCAACTTTCCCCTGTTTAGACACAGGGTATAGCCTCCTTATAGACATGAATGACCATGCATGTCTGTCCTCAGGTTTTTGATGTGCATCGTAAACATTAGTATACCATACAGACGTCTTTTTTTTGTATATATCTGTCCGCTATACTTTACAATAGTGTATGCCTGAATACAATAGCACATTGACATTCATGTCCATAGGAGCCTGTATGCTACACCTGGGCTTCCCTGGCGGTAAAAGATACCAGCACTTACTTTCAATGGGCTCAGCTACCCATGTGCAAGAGCCTTAATAGGTTAATAAAGATTTTGCATTATAAATGTGTAATTAGGTATTCTAGGGTGATCTGCATTAACATCATAGCTTTTCATAAATAAAACAAGACATTCTAGTCTTGTCCATTGGGGTTTTAATGTCTTAGTCACATAATCATTAGATTTCATGAAGATCATTGTGGTCATCTTTGAAGGTTTAGGAAAAATATCTGAAGTTGGCCTTTAGATGTAGTTGGCTTTCTTCACTATCATGTATCAGTAACTTAAAGTTACGATTTATTATTTACGTCGGTTTAAATCACTTTCTAACAAATTAAAATTACCCTCAAAATAATGTCTTCTAATGACACAAAAAAATCCTAAAATTAATGATTATTGTTGCTATAATGCTATTACAAATCTGTTTTGTTGCTTGCCATCTTGGGAAGAATGAAGGGTAAGATATCTACTACAATAAAAAAAAGTTAACCCAAGAGTAATCACTTAAACAAACAGTGCATCAACAACACATTCCTCTGTGGCAGAGCTATGAGAAAACGCTTCCCATACATTAACTGTCATTTCAGAATGACTGCACAATGCAATCCCTTAAGCCTCCAATGATATCTTTCTGACAGACTCCTAATCTCTACGAATTGTTAGTAAGAGCTTCATTAAATCAGCCTGTCAGCAATCCTGGCTCTCATCACTGTAATTCAGAGACATTCACCCGCAGTGTGTGATCCCATGGAAAATGAAATAGTCCACAATGATGAAACAAATTAATAGCTTTTATATACATTGCAGGAAGCATCTGATTTGCAGAAACAGCTTCAGCTTTCAGGTTATCAAGCTGGAATTTCTTGCTGATCGATGGCACTTATGAATTTAAAGCAGAGATAGGCAACTGTGAAAAGGTGAAGTCTACCTGAATAACATGCAAGAGATCAAAGATCACTGGGGTGCAGCACAGTTTTTTTTTTTTTTTATTGTGATAACTTAGCTAAAAAGTTAGGAAGATTATAAAGTGAACTTAGAAAAATATACCATTACAAATCTCACTGTATACATAAACATATCTTATCTTCTTAGCTTCAGCGAGAGACTTGGCAATCACTTTCATAAACTATTATTTTTCATGTCTGTAGAATAATTTGTCACCCCCAAGCCTGATGCAGGGTTTGGATGCAGGGGTCAGGTGTGTGTTATGTACAGTGTGCAGAGGTCAGTGCCAAATACCACCAAAAGAATGCTCTATTTGTTTGGAAAAAAATTACTCAATTTATTTGGGTACAGTGTCACAACTGTGCAAATTTTAGTTAAAGTAACACAGTGCTGTTTCACAAAAAATGGCCTGGTCATTAAGGGGGGTAAACCTTTCAGAGGTCAAGTAGATGAACAGGCAACCCAAAACTAACAGGTTGAACGAAAAAAAAAAAAAAACGTCACCTGACGGAGCCGCTGTACTAACATTAGGACAGCGATCTCCCCAGCTGTTGTATTCTGAGGGGCGGCCCCCCTGCCAGAACACTCAGATCAGCCCTCTCAGCCATTAACTGAAAGCGCTGATCGGAAGCTGGTCGACTGCTGGTTTTCCATCATGCTCGTTCAACAGATCAGCTGACATACACATGTGCCGATTGTCAGCCGGTTTATATTGAAGAGGCCGATGTCGCCAGGCATTCGGCCCATGTGTAAAGGGCTTTAGTGTAGAGCTATTAAAACATCCCCAAAAAAAGAAACAATAAGCTTACATAACATGATTATTATGTAAGTGCGCAGGGGATATTTATCTGGACTGAAGCACTCCTCTAAATTCCAGGATGTAGAAAGTAAAAAGAAAAGACTGGGAAGAAATTGATCGTCATATGTCTGGATGAGAGCAATGCTGCACCCTCCCACACAGCCAAGTGTTAATATGTAAATACTCAAAACTGAACACATATTGTGCCATGCCAGTCAGCTGGCAGAGAACATGATGCTAAGGAAAATATCTGACAACCAAAAAGAAAAACAGCTCTCTTCAAGTTTTAAAGACAACTTGTCTAAAAGATTTATTGCTTTATCATTTTGATATCCAAGTGAGGAAAACTTAATCATCTTCCCTTCGCATGGGTGGAAATAGGAATCAATTATATCATGGCCTAGAAGAAATTAGAAGCTATTGTTATGGATATCAGCGACCTATTTGAATGGATCCGGACTGCCTACAATGGCTTATTGAATATCCTAGACTCTTGATTATATCATTGATACTTGCAACAAAGAGCTAATGGAAAACTAGTTTTGCATCCTTCTATGAAGCTAGCTTTTATGTGCATAGTATCGGCTTTCCTGTACTGTAACAGTTCTTTGCTCTGTAGACAGGTGAAAAAGCTTTCATAGAAAAGCTTTCATTGCAACTAACCAGCTGGTTCCTAAAATCTGTATTGCATAACAATACATGTATTAAAGTGGCCCTGTTGCCTAAATAAATATTAAAAGCTTCCTACACTTGGGGCCTTTAAATGTTTAACATAGAATTCTGGTCAAAACCTAACTACTCTTAAAACTGTCCCATTAGTAATAATCAGCACAGTCACCTAAATATCGTAAATCATACACAATAAATTGAAGAAATAAAATAAATACAAAAAAATCCAAAGAATTTACAAAAAAACACTAGTTGCTGGTACAACACCGTTAGGTGATTTCAAGGCTCAAATATTCACTTCCCATATAGCAAGCAAATGAGCTGCAAGTTTGAAAATGACTTGCTAAGCTGTTACTAGACTTGCCAGGCTTCACAAAATTGTTACACAATTTCAGCAAGTCCGCATTGCGTGACTCCAGATCAACGTTCTTTGCAAACATTCTGCAAGTTCTGGTTCAGTTATGTTGTGCAATAGTCATCCCACCACAGGAGTCACTGTGACTTGCAGAGCTCTTTCTGTAGACTTACCACTTCAACTTTTCTCTTGCTAGAGACTTTCCACGCAAGTTTACTACAAATTGGAAAAGTGTCAACTAGAACTTATGCTTCAAGTGCTCTGCAAGTTTACAACTTGCCAGTGAAAATGTGCGTGAAGTTAACACACTTACAATTTTATAGGGATGGGCGAACGGTTTGGCCCGAGCATGAGTTCAGACAGAACATTGGCTGTTTGCCTGTTTGACAAACACCCAAACTATTGGGGCATTCGACCATTTGTTCAGCCCTCAAAATAACCACAATGGACTGTGCTGCCACACAGGTCATTGGAAGCCCTAATTGGCTAAAACAATGAAAGCTTTGTCCAATCAGGGCACAGAGCACTGTCAGAGCCATGACTGGAGAAAGTAATGATGACTCTAACCAATCATGGCTCATTGCTCTTAGTCCCACCCCACACCCCAAAAGTATTATTTCAATAGCAGCCATTTATAGTGTGATATTGGTGTGGAGAGAGACAGAACACATCTAGTGATAGTTCAGTCAGTGTGAGTGTGAGTTTACTTTAGTGTCAGTTTATTTTCACAGGGCAGGCTTACTGCATTATAGTTCAGTGCATTAGTGCACGTTTAACTAAGTATATTTCTGTGCGTTACGTGCCGCTTAACACAGTATATTTCTGTGCATTAGTGCACGTTTAATGCAATACATTTCAGTGTGTTACTGCACGTTTAATGCAGTATATTTCAGTGCATTACTACACATTTAACGCAGTAATTTCAGTGCGTTAGTGCACGTTTAACACAGTACATTTTAGTGTGTTACTGCACATTTAACGCAAGTATATTTCAGTGCATTACTGCATCTTTAACGCAGCAGTGTTAATTTTGGCAGCAAATTTCAATTTAGTTTTAGTCTTAGGACTAAAATGGCATTTTAGTTTTAGTCCCATTTTAGTCTTCTGCAAGTGTTTTAGTTTTAGTCGCATTTAGTCGACTAAAACTCCAGTACATTTTAGTCGACTAAAACATCTTACATTTTAGTTGACTAAAACGTTCTACATTTTAGTCGACTAAAACTCATTTTAGTCATCTAAATGGTCATGGTCAGGTCAGAGAGGAGGCCTGTAATGCTGCTACCTGCAGTCAGTGCAGTGAGTGCACACAGTGCTGCTCAGAGTGCTGGATGGGGGTCTCAGGTTTAAGGGTGGTCTCTGGTCTGACTTTGAACTGAAGTTGTTGAACAGGATGGGCCGGGTGCCCATGCCGTGTGATGAGTCGGGCCTGGTGCGTCTGGCTGTAGTGCTGCAGTGCTCTGGTGAGGTCAGGTGACTGGTCTCGAGTCGACTCTCTTGTAGTAGTCCACTCCTCACGTCGGACGTCATGGGGCAAGCCACGCCAGACGCCACACAGGCGGAGCTCAGTGAAAACCGGAAGTTGGGTAAACGTCCCTGCCTCACATTCTCGTTTAGTTTTCGTTCGTTAACGAAAACGGATTTGATTTTCGTCATAGTTGTCATCATTTGACGAAAATGTGCTATACTTTGCGTCTCGTTTTCGTCAGTTGAAAAATGCCGGTGATGAAAACGTTTTCGTTGACGAAATTAACACTGTAACGCAGTATATTTTTGTGTATTAGTGCACGTTTAACGCAGTATATTTCTGTGCGTTACGTGCTGTTTAACGCAGTATATTTCATTCCATTAGTGCACATTTAACGCAGTATATTTCAGTGCGTTACTGTACGTTTAACGCAGTACATTTCTGTGCATTAGTGCACATTTAACGCAGTATATTTCTGTGCGTTACTGCAGTTTTACTGCAGTATATTGTAATGTGTTGGTGGAGTGTGTCTGTGTAGTGAGTAGTTAGGTTAAAATGCACCAAACACCACTTTTCATTGATTAAAGTGCATCTACGTACACATTTCCACAATGGAACACAGATGGGGAAAAAAAATCTGATAGGGGTTATAACTCTCCTTTACTCTATCCAAAATGAAAAAAAAAAAGTTTTGCCCATAGTACTAATTTAATATACTTCCTTTGATTTATAAGAACCTTAAAGGAGGAAAAAGGATATCCTACAACTCATGGAGGAAATAAACCAGCCACCCACATGCATTACCTCAACAAAAGATATATTTGTTATACCTTCAGTGTTATATTATTATTATTTCAGGTACTTATATAGCGCTGTCAATTTACACAGCGCTTTACATATACATTGCACATTCACATCAGTCCCTGCCCTAAAGGAGCTTACAATCTAAGGTCCCTAACTCACATACATACACAGTAGGGCCAATTTTTATTTATTTTTTTTATACAGGATCCAATTAACCTACCAGCATGTCTTTGGAGTGTGGGAGGAACCAGGAGTACCCAGAGGAAACCCACGCAGGCACAGGGAGAACATGCAAACTCCAGGCAGGTAGTGTCGTGGTTGGGATTCGAACCAGCGACCCTCTTGCTGCTAGGTGAAAGTGCTAACCACTACGCTTTCTAGATTACAATGTACCAAAATACCAAAATGCCAAAATGCCAAAATAGTTGGGTGTACAATAAAGGTACATCAGAAGTCAAAAGTAGTCAGATTGTAAAAGTACTTTGCAAATGTTGTCTTAAGCACATCAAGCATGGCAAAAACACCAGCTGTTTGGGTACCACATGCTTGACAAGGCATTTAACCTCCCACCACTTAGCCCTTTGTCAAGAGCACCTGAAAGCCACACAAAAGGGATGCAATTCTGTTCCCCCTCCTTACTGACCTCAGTCTCCCCCCCCCCCCGCTATACCTCATGACCTCTCGGCAGCCTCCACTGACAGGGATGATGGTATAGCGCAGGGTGTCCCAGGTCCTTGCAGCACCCCACCATCTGTAGACTATAGCCTGCAAATTTCTCTGCACCATCTGCTGTAGCAGAAAAAAAAATACAGTCACTGCCATCCACATGCCCAGCGTCTAAATGCAAGCTTGTCAACAGTGTTAATTTTGGCAGCAAATTTCAATTTAGTTTTAGTCTTAAGCCCCGTACACACGCACCGATTGTTGGCCGACCGATCGGCCGTCTTTTGTCCAGTGTTGTTTTGTTGGTTGAAATGTGCTCTAGACTGCACACGAATTTTGTAGGCCAACAACAACCAACTGCAGAAGTGATGTCATGTGATGGTTAACTTTCCGTGTGTTTTTTCTTCTCTGAGCATGCCCAGTCTTGCTCATCTGGCTTTTGTCGGCCGAAATCTGTACTGACTGACGAACAATCGGCCATTCTGGTGACGGCCAACAAAAATTTTATAGCCTGCACACCAGATTTTATTCGGCCGAAAAGTCGCAGTCGGTTGTCGGAAGCATCATACTAACAAGCCTATAATCAGCCGATCGGGCGGCGGCCGAAAATTCACGGCCACCAATCGGTACGTGTATACGGGCCTTTAGTCTTAGGACTAAAATGGCATTTTAGTTTTAGTCCCATTTTAGTCTTCTCCAAGTGTTTTCGTTTTAGTCGTATTTAGTCGACTAAGAGTCGGTTCACACTATGGCGACACGATTTCAGGGGCGACCAGTGAAGTCGCCGTGCACCGCGACTTTGGCGCGACTTGCACGGACTTCACATAATGGAAGTCAATGCAAGTCACTCCGACTTCGGTCAAAAGTAGTGCAGGAACCTTTTTCTAAGTCGGAGCGACTTGAGTCGCTCCTATTAGAATGGTTCCCATAGCACAGAAGGGAGCATGACTTGTCAGGCGACCAAGTCGCGTGACAAGTCGCGGTAGTGTGAACTGGCAGTAAAACTCCAGTACATTTTTGTCGACTAAAATATCCTACATTTTAGTTGACTAAAACGTCCTACATTTTAGTCGACTAAAACTAATTTTAGTCATCTATAATCGAATAGGTGTAGTTCAATTGTAATTTGTAATGCATTATTTAAGCATTTCTCTACAATTTCCAACACTCCCTGAATGGTGGTCTCAGGTCTAAGGGATGGCCTGTAATGCCCTGGATGCCTGTGGTGGTCAGGTCAGTCAGAGGAGGCCTGTAATGCTGCTGCACAGTGCTGGATGGTGGTCTCAGGTCTAAGGGATGGCCTGTAATGCACACAGTGCTGGATGGTGGTCTCAGGTCTAAGGGATGGCCTGTAATGCACAGTGCCCTGAATGCCTGCGGTGGTCAGAGAAGGCCTGTAATGCTGCTGGACATGGACAGTGCTGGATGGATGGTGGTCTCAGGTGGTCTAGGGGATGGCCTGTATGCATTGCACAGTGCCGGATGGCTGCGGTGGTCACTGGTCAGGTCAGAGAGGAGGCATGCAATGCTGCTGCCTGCAGTGCACACAGCACAGTGCTGGATGGCGAATGCCAGTGGTCTTAGGGCACTCAGGGGAGGCAGTAATGGCTGGCCTGGCTGTTGTAACTCACTCAGTGGGTGCTCTGGATGTGGTGGTGGGTGCCACTTCTTGGGTGGTTGTTTGCCATGTGATGATGTAACGGAGTCGGGTCTGGAGTCCGGAGGCCTGGCTCTGGCTGTAGTGCTGCAGTGCTCTGGTGAGGTGACTGGTCTCGACTCTCTTGTAGTCATCACGTCGGACGTCACAGGGCACGCCACGCCAGTTGCCACACAGTTGATTACTGGAAGCGGAAGCAGGCAGAGCTCAGTGAAAACCGAAAGGTGGGTAAACGCCCCTGCCTCACATTCTCGTTTAGTTTTCGTTCGTTAACGAAAACGGATTTGATTTTCTTCATAGTTGTCATCATTTGACGAAAATGTGCTATATTTTGCATTTCGTTTTTGTCACTTGAAAAATGCAGTTGACGAAATCGGTGCCGAAAACGTTTTCATTGACAAAATTAACACTGCTTGTCAAGGCTGCTGGGTTTACAACTTCTGCCTTTCCAGCTGGTGGAATCTCCCCCCTTCCATGAATTTGTAGAAAGTGCTGTGCCACAATACCAGATTCCCAGTTGCTATTTCTTTTCATGTATGGCTATTCCAGCTCTGTACCATCACATGGAAGGCAATGTTGTGGCATCGTTGGGCAAGGCAGTCAGCCGCAAAGTCCACATTACTGCTGACACATGGTCCAGCAAGCATGGTCAGGGACACTTTATCTCATTCACAGAGCACTGGGTAACTATGTTTGCAATTCAGAAGGATGCAGGACAGTGCTGCAGCTTGTTGTGCTGCCACGTCTCCATACAGCTGGTGGTGATGATGCGAGATTTGTCAGCTCTACCCCCTCCTCCTCCTCCTCCTCCATGCCCTCCTCTGCTGAATTGTCCTACAAACCACAAGTACCCCCTAAGCATTCAAGGGACTATTCAATTAGTCAGGCTAAAAGGTGCCATGCCTTTAGTTCTCCCTGTGCAGTGTGGTGGCCTGGCACTACCAGATCTCTGAGTCTAATCCTGGACGGCAGTTTTAGTCACCACCCAGTGGTGGTTTACACAATCCCATGCAAATGCTGCAGTATGCCTCGAGCCTGCCACTCTGGGTTCCTGGTAGTGGCCAGGAGAAGATTCCTTAAGACGAATACGTGGTCCCTCTGTAACCCACTGTGGGGTAATCCTAATCTCCCGTATTTTTGTTCCCTTCCTGACCCCCAGCTTTGTTCTAAACATGGAATTAGGACCCTGAAGGATGTTTTTTTGGCGGGTCTGACGGTGGCGGGTATCAGACCCCTGGCCTTCTCATCCACCTCGTGACCAAAGACCAAGCAATCTCACACCCTGCCGTCACTTGCGTAACAATTCCACTCTCAGCTGCACCCAGCACACAGATTGTCCAGCTTGCGGGACCACAATCTAGATGCCAGCAGACTGAGAGCGTTTGTCACCGGGTTAATTAAACGATTAACCCTTTCTCTGCCACCACTGCTACGTTTGAGGCCAGCGGACGCTTGTGATTTTACAAATATCAATTATGACTTTAGAATAACCATCTGTATCACTGTAAGATTCTGGTACCTTTGGTACCCTTCCAGCCCATTTTTTCCGCATATAGCTACCTGTACCTTTAAATCTCATGACGTCATCACTAGGCGCCGCTCTGAGCGGCTATTTCAATCGCCGGCTTTCACTCACAAGGTGTTCGTGCAAACCGCTTGTTACACAGCCTTGTCTGACGCTGCCGAAGCCTCCAGCTATTTCCTGTATCTCGCTACTGATCCTGTATCTCGCTACCTGATCCTATCTCATTACCGGACCCCTCATCTCTCTAAACCAACTAGTGATAAGTACCCCACAGGGGATTCCTTCCTATCAACTTACACTATCTACTCATGTATACTAAAGACTGTTGCTATCTATGCATTACTATTTCTATCATCTGCACTGTTACATAGATTGCTAGCTCTTGAGTCTACTACCATCTATATCCTTGCACTGAGTTAGCAATTCCTGTACACTTCATCTGCTGTCCCCTACCACCTGTTAATTGTACATGATTGCTAACCTATCTGCATACTATCTATCACCATCTGCTAACACTCCTGAACATTACTATTGAGTGCCTATCATTGCTATCACTACTCACGCCTGTCCTTCAGCACATCACCTCTATACTATCGTATACAACCTATCACTCCAGGAACATCTTATCTGAGTGCCTGTATATTTGCATGCTGAGGCAGGCTGGGCCACAATGATGAGTCTGGAGAGTTGGATATGGTGATTCAACACATCTCTACACGACTACTGAGTGGTAATTCTGCAGCTGCAAATCCAGTTCACTAAACAAACGCCGGAGCGTTACAGATTGCACGAACCTGAAAAAAAAAATGGATTCAGTAGAATTAGCCATTCATGTGTTACAACTAACACAAAAGGTAGATGCATTAATCCTTTCCCTTGCCGAAGTAAAAAATAAAAATCAGACTTTGAGACAGCAGATAGCCCGTATTTCACAGCTCACTGCTGCTCAACCTCGTGAGCCCAAAATAAACCCTCCTCTAGTGTTTACTGGTGATCGAAAAAAATTTAGTGAATTTAAAAATGCATGTCAATTGCTTTTTAATTTAAAACCTCGTACTTACACTACAGACCAAATTAAAGTCTGCACCACTATCTCATATTTGACGGGTGATCCACGGGCTTGGGCAGACTCTCTCTTTGAGAAAAATGACCCTCTTCTTAACTCCTATCCTTTATTCTTAGCAGAACTCGCTAGCTTATATGAAGACCCAAATAGGCAGAGTACTGCTGACAGCCAATTGAGGGCTTTAAAACAAGGAAGGAGACCTGTTGAAGACTTCATAGCAGAGTTCAAAAGATGGACCCTTGATTCAGGGTGGAATGATGCATCTTTGCGAACCCAGTTCAGAATCGGGTTATCAGAAGCCATTAAAGACGAGCTCGCCTGAGCGGATTTACCTGGCACTTTGGATGCCTTAATACAACTCAGCATCAATATTGACAGGCTGAGAAAATGGGAGTACCATTATCCAATCCTTCTCGGGTTTCGCCCGTTGACCCTACTCCTATGGAGGTAGGAACCATACGCCCACCATTATCGTCTACTGAACGAGCCAGGAGAAGATCTGAAAATCTCTGCATGTACTGCGCCTCCCCGGATCATTTGATAAGCGTCTGTCCCCTTGTCCGCAAAAAGGAGGGTGAGTGTTCACATGTCTTGCTGGGGGGATTAACGACTTCTTTTTCTAATCCCTATCTTTTTATTCATTTGACCTTACAGTGGGACCACAATAGGATCACCACCAAGGCTATGATCGACACAGGATCTTGTGGGAACTACATTGACACTAGTTTTGTTGCTTTAAATAAAATACCTATTATTTCAAAATCTAAACCTGTCTCTGTTAGTTTTATTAACGGTATTCCGTTATCTTCTGGTCCAATTACCAATCAGACACAAGCACTCCTTGCTACTGCTAACGAGTCTCATGCTGAGACCACCACTTTTGATGTATTACCTTCACCACATTTTCCCATTATTTTGGGATATCCCTGGTTACACATACATCAACCAATCATTGATTGGAAAACACGGACTTTAGCCTTCCCCTCTCACTACTGCGAGACCACGTATAACCTTCAATCATATAAAAAAATCCTGTCCATGGTGTCAGATGAAATTTCACCACCACCATGTTATCAGGATCTATCAGAAGTCTTCCTTGAGAAAAATGCTCAAGTATTGCCTCCCCATAGGGACTACGATTGTTCTATTGATCTACCCCCTAATAGTAAACTACCTTTCGGTCATGTTTATCCTCTTTCTCAGGATGAACTTTCTCATCTCAAGGAATACTTGGATGAGAATTTAGCGAAAGGGTTTATTAGACCCTCTACTTCTTCCACAGCTGCAGGACTTTTCTTTGTCCGCAATAAGGATTTAAGTCTCAGGCCTATTATTGACTATAGGCAATTAAATACCATTACGATAAAGGATCGCTATCCTTTACCTCTCATTCCTGAACTCATTGAACAAGTGCGCGGAGCTACCTACTTTTCAAAATTGGACCTAAAAGGGGCATACAACCTCATCCGAATCCGTAATGGGGATGAGTGGAAGACGGCATTCAGAACCAGATACGGATTATTCGAATATCTAGTGATGCCTTTTGGGTTGTGTAATGCTCCCGCAGCATTTCAGCGATTCATAAATGACATCTTCAGAGACTTACTTGATGTTTGTGTTGTGGTATATATGAATGATATACTCATTTATTCTCAGTCATTGTCCGAACATGTAAGACATGTAAGACTTGTGCTATCCAGGTTACTCGCACACAATTTATACGTAAAATTGAAAAAATGCCTATTTCACAAGGAAGAAGTACTATTCCTAGGATACATCATATCTAAGAACGGTATCAAGATGGATATGAGCAAGATATCGTGTATACTGGATTGGCCTGTACCAACAACTCGTAAGGCATTACAACGATTCCTTGGATTTTCAAACTTCTATAGGAAGTTCATCAAGAACTTCTCTTCTATTGTGAGACCACTCACACAACTTACAAGTATAAAGAAACCATTCAAATGGTCTGAAGAAGCAAATAAAGCTTTCCGCTTGTTAAAATCAAGCTTCACTTCTGCGCCCATACTACGCCATCCAGACCCATCCCTCCAATACATTCTGGAGGTAGATGCGTCAAATATGGCTGTAGGAGCAGTTCTTTCCCAACGACCAACGAATACTTCACCACTCCACCCAGTTGCTTTTTTCTCTAAATCACTAAGTAGCCCAGAGGTGAATTACCCAGTGGGTGAAAAAGAGTTGCTTGCCATAAAACTGGCACTAGAAAATTGGCGACATTTACTTGAAGGTACTCGATTGCCAATACTCATATATACAAATCATAAGAATCTCCAATACCTTCAGACCAACAAGACTCTTTCCCACCGGCAGGTACGTTGGTCATTATTCTTCCTAAGATTCAACTTCCTAGTGACCTACACGCCTGCAGACAAAAGCAAAAAAGCGGATGCGCTATCACGGCTAACCGAAGATAACTGCGCCGAAATCCCTTCACTTCCTATAATACCCCATGACCGTATTATTGGTGTTGTTCGTTCCTTGAAGGAAGAGATTCTGCACAGTATAGGACTGGATTCACCACCACCACAACTAAGTGCTGATGCAGAAGGCTTCCTCTACTTTAACGACAAACTCTACATACCTCCTGGTATGCGTACCAAGATCTTGGAATTATCACATGACGTACCTATGGCAGGACATATGGGTATGACTAAAACATTCAATTTGCTCACCAGGCAATTTTGGTGGCCTGATATGAAGACGTCTGTACAAAAATTTGTTTCCTCATGTGACATCTGTGCAAGGTCCAAAATTGACACTACAAAACCATCTGGTCTACTTTGCAGTCTACCAATACCCAAAGTTCCATGGGAAGTTGTGTCTTTAGACTTTATAGTAGAATTACCACCTTCCAAAGGATTTACTACCATTCTAGTGTCAGTGGACCATCTGACAAAGATGGCACATTTCATTTCTATTCGCAGACTACCTTCATCTAAGGAAACAGCGGAATTACTAGTGAAACATGTGTTCAAGCTACATGGAATTCCAAAGACTCTTTTATCTGACCGAGGTTCACAGTTCATCTCCAAGTTTTGGCAAGCTCTATGTCATATACTACGAATTGAGCGAAAACTTACTTCTCCCTACCACCCTCAGACCAATGGACAAACTGAAAGAGTCAACCAGTGCATTGAACAATATTTGCGTTGCTACACCTCATACCTACAGGATGATTGGGTGGACCTCCTCCCTCTGGCAGAATTTGCTTACAATAACGCAACCCACAGTACTACTAAGCAAAGTCCATTCTACCTAAACTATGGGTTTCATCCCACACTTCTTCCACCACGCATTCTGCCATCAAGTAACCCAGTAGCCTCTGACTATCTTACCCAAATAAAAGACTCTCTGGGTTTACTTAACACCACCATCTCACATGCTCATAGCCAACAAAAATGGTACTACGACCTCCGTAGAAGACCTTCTCCTCAATATGCTATTGGGGATCTCGTTTGGCTATCTACGAAAAACTTAAGGTTAAAGATCCCCAGTAAAAAGCATGGGCCTTTGTTTCTAGGACCTTTCCCAATTGAGAAGCTCATTGGGAGAGCTGCAGTTCAACTCACCTTACCGGCAGATCTTAAAATACACCCCATCTTTCACGTGTCGCTACTGAAACCACATGTTCCCAACCAAGGAATAAGACCTACCATCTCGCCTCCACCTCCAGTACAAGTTGAGGGCGGAGAAAAATTTGAGATTAAGGAGATTTTGGATTCTCGTATCCACAGAGGGAAACTCCAATATCTCATAAGATGGAAAAACTATGGACCCCAAGACGACACCTGGTTGGATACTTCTGACGTTCACGCTCCCAGGCTTATACGAAGGTTCCACTCAAAATACCCGGAGAGACCAGTGCTATAGGCCTTCCGGAGCCGGCCTTAAGGGGGGGGTACTGTAAGATTCTGGTACCTTCGGTACCCTTCCAGCCCATTTCTTCCGCATATAGCTACCTGTACCTTTAAATCTCATGACGTCATCACTAGGCGCCGCTCTGAGCGGCTATTTCAATCGCCGGCTTTCACTCACAAGGTGTTCGTGCAAACCGCTTGTTACACAGCCTTGTCTGACGCTGCCGAAGCCTCCAGCTATTTCCTGTATCTCGCTACTGATCCTGTATCTCGCTACCTGATCCTATCTCATTACCGGACCCCTCATCTCTCTAAACCAACTAGTGATAAGTACCCCACAGGGGATTCCTTCCTATCAACTTACACTATCTACTCATGTATACTAAAGACTGTTGCTATCTATGCATTACTATTTCTATCATCTGCACTGTTACATAGATTGCTAGCTCTTGAGTCTACTACCATCTATATCCTTGCACTGAGTTAGCAATTCCTGTACACTTCATCTGCTGTCCCCTACCACCTGTTAATTGTACATGATTGCTAACCTATCTGCATACTATCTATCACCATCTGCTAACACTCCTGAACATTACTATTGAGTGCCTATCATTGCTATCACTACTCACGCCTGTCCTTCAGCACATCACCTCTATACTATCGTATACAACCTATCACTCCAGGAACATCTTATCTGAGTGCCTGTATATTTGCATGCTGAGGCAGGCTGGGCCACAATGATGAGTCTGGAGAGTTGGATATGGTGATTCAACACATCTCTACACGACTACTGAGTGGTAATTCTGCAGCTGCAAATCCAGTTCACTAAACAAACGCCGGAGCGTTACAATCACACACTGTCACCTCAGACCAGAATGTTTCAGATAGGTTAGTCTAAACAGTACAAATATCAATTATGACTTTAGAATAACCGTCTGCAACACACAGTAGCGCGCTTTCAGGAGGCAGGTTCGTTTGGGTCAAGTTGCGTTTAAGAGCTTAGAGACAAAGTTAACACTTTTCAAAATAAGGTTTAATTATAAGAAAGGTTTAAAATTGGTGCGAATAAAAATATTTACAGAAAAATCGGTTACAAAGAAATAGAGACACAATACAGCAATTCAGAAATAGTAGAATAAATAATGGAAATACTTGCATTAAACGGTCCTGGTATTACCTTAGTTTCAGAAGCTGAACAGGTATGATTGGTTCCCTTGGGGCGATGTTATGGCTTCGATGTTAGGATGAGAACTGAGCTCTCTATCAGTTCCTGTCCTTTTCTCTGACCCTCCAGGGGGTGTCACCAGAAGTACTTAGCCAATAGGCTCTGAGTCTTCTAAACTGCTAAGGGACCTCCCCGTTTGACAGATTAATAAAAGCACTCATATCTGGAGATATGAAATGGTTACATGCTTGAAACCGATATTTTATGGCCCGGTTTGGAATGTCCTATCTTTAGACACTAAACATGGGTTATTTTGGAATAACCTCTGACCTGTACGGCATCGGATCGCTAGCTTGTCTTTCCTAGGCATGAAGGTGTCCGTGTTGGGTCTTAATTCGATTGGTATTTTATGGGGCACCCAAATATCTACTTTTTGTTAATATGTTAGGTTCGGGTAAAAAGATATGAAGTTTTGTGGTCAACTGTGTCATTTTCCGAATGACCTAGGAGCCATATGCTGTGTTCAGATTACAAATTAACTCTTAGAGCATGAGGAGACGGAATGTCTGCTTGGTCAATCTGCTTGTGTATAGTAAAGGTGTGAAAAATGTCAACTGTGCAGGAACCTGGCATTCAGTGACCCAGGGGTCATTAACACTGCAAAGGCTAGAAGGATGAGGCTGGTAAGAATGACCCATTTGGTTTTAACACTGTCAACTAAGCTCGCAACACAAGATGGATGCTTGCGACAGCGTTTGAACGAAATGGCGGCCTGACAAACTAGGGTGCCAACGCACGATACCATTACAGCAGGTACTCTACTTCTTTTTTTCAGACCTTAGGGTCAAATTTAAACTACCAGGATGGATGCTCTTTCGGTATTTCCAATTGCGCCATGCCGCACAAGCCAAATTTACTGTCCCCCCCCTAACTTGAAAATGGATCCTATTGAGGAACTTTTAGCTCAAGAATCCCTATCTAAACCCTTATCTGCCCTTTATCTGAGCTTGCTCTCTACCGACTCTCCCAAGATGGACGAACTATGGGACTCCTGGAAAACTGACTTGCCTGATATCGACAAGAAGGACTGGGAGAATTGTCTTGAAGAGAGTGTTAGATTGTTAATATCCTCACCTGATAAGTTAATACAGATTAAATTCTTACATAGGGTTTATTACAGGCCTGAGAGACTGCATAGAATATTTCCCCTGAGGTCGCCCGAGTGTACACGTTGTGGGGAAGCAATAGGTACTTATCTCCATATATTGTGGGGATGTCCAGGAGTGGCTGGCTTCTGGAGAGAGGTGGTTGAACTCATAAAACACTGCCTTCAGCTGGATCTCCCAATGACTCCTGAGCTGCAGTTGCTAGATATCCAGGATGATGAGCAGAGGCCTAGATGCACTAAGATACTAATTTCTTACCTGTTCTATTATGCTAAAAGAGAAATTATACTTAAGTGGACTTCCTATTCCCCTCCCTGGTAACTTACTGGGAAAAATCTATTAATGCTGCTCTTCGGATGTATAAATTAACCTACATCTGCAGAAACTGTAGCTGGAACGCCCTCCTATATTATCCCTTTACGTCTATGTCAATGAACATTGTTGTTTTAGACTTCTTACTACTTTCTATCTACAGTAATTTCTGTTATATGGTATATGCTTATTTCTTTTCCCATTGTCGAAGTACATCATACTGCTTTGCTTTTTTCCATGTTATTAAATGTGTACCATGCCTTTGATTCAATAAAGGAACATTCTGTTTTGTTAAAAGGTGCAATGCAGTGCTTCAGTTGGTGTGTCTAGGGGACAGGAATCACACTGGAGTTAGAGATTCCTGCAGCTCTGCAGAGGCAGGCCAAGAGGTGGTTCACGCCATACCAGCTGGAGCCAGGAATGGTGGTGTGCAATAATGGAACAAACCTTCTGTCCTCCCTTAGACAGGGAAAGTTTACACATGTGCCATGCCTGGAACATGTCCTCAATTTAGTGGTGCAGTGTTTCCTAAATAGGTACCCAGGGTTTGAAGATCTGCTAAAGCAGGCCAAAAGTCTGTAGCCATTTCAGGCAGTCATACACAGCCAGCGCTCAGTTGGCTGAAATTCAGCAAGAATTCCACCTGCCTGTAAACCGCCAGATTTGTTTCATGCCCACCAAGTGAAACTCGACTTTGGCAGTGCTGCAGTGGCTGCACATGTAACAGAGGGCCGTCAATGAGTACCTGTGTGAGTATGACACAATGAAAGCCTTAGTCCGGCTTGGCTTTTTTTCTCCACGCCAATGGCTGCTGATAAAGGAGGCATGCACTGTTCTGTCATCATTTGAGGAGGCCACAGGGATGGTGAGCCGTAACAATGCATGCATTAGTGACAAAATCCCTGTTGTGTTCCTGTTGGAGCAGACTCTGCTTGGCATTATGGACAGGGCACTCGAGAGCAGAGCAGAGCAGCAGGAGGAAGAGGAGGACATTCTTTCCTCTCAAGGCCTGCTTTATGCAGACACTATTCCTTCTACGCCACAGAACGCACAAGAGGAAAGGGAGGAGGAGGAGGAGGAAGATTCTGGCAATAACTTACCAAATACCTTGGACTGTCTACTTTCCAAAAAGGGGTCATTCAGGGGGATATTTGTACTGTCCTGACTGTCCTGAAATTTGGTCTGGGCAGGAAGGGGGTGAAAGTACCCTGTATTTAAGTGGTTAGAATAACCACAACATATTAATTTTGATGACGATGAAGTAAAATTTGTATGGACAATGAGGGAATCAATCTGACTACTTTTGACTTCTGATGTACCTTTATTGTACACCCAACTATTTTGGCATTTTGGTACATTGTAATCTAGAAAGCAGGGATGTATAGTAACGAAGTAGAACTACTTAAGTACTGTACTTAAGTACCGAAATGCGGTATCTGTACTTTCCTAGAGTAGAATTTTTTTCTCCTACTTCTACTTTTACTTCACTACATTTTTTCGATGATTTCGATACTTCTACTCCGATTTTTTTTTTTTGTGCTGCATCGTTACTCGTTACTTTTCTCTGCCTTTCCCTTTTTCTTTTTTGTTTGGTTTCCCTCCTTACTGCTCTCTCCTACTCTTTCAATTATCCTCCCTATTCTGCCTTCCCCCCTCCCCTCCCCTTTTCTATAGGAAGGCAAAGGTAAAGATACCCCCCTTTTTCATGGGTACCTGGTCTCTGGCCATTTGGATAGCGTTGTTCCGCTCCAGGCTTCCGCTGGGCCGGCGTGGAGTGCTCCCACATGCGCCTCTCGGCGCTCTGACATGTGTGGTGGCCTTCGGCCACTCCGCTCCTCCTCCCCTCCTTGTCTCCATTCGCTGACGTCTCAGTGCTGGGAGGCGGGGATTCCGGCGGCCACGCAGTAGAGGCACGTGCGCATGCGCAGTGGGATCGAGGCACTGGCAGCCATCTTGGTTAAGGGAAACATGGGGGGGTCTCTGATGTAAGGGGGGGCTTTGTGTGGGCGGTCTCTGATGTAAGGGGGCTCTGTGTGGGGGGTCTCTGATGTAAGGGGGGCTCTGTGTGGGAGGGCTCTGATGTAAGGGGAGCTCTGTGTGGAGGGGCTCTGATGTAGGGGGAGCTCTGTGGGGGGCCCTATGGGGGGGGCTCTGATGTAAGGGGGGCTCTGTGGGGATGGTCTCTGATGTAAGGGGGCTCTGTGTTGGGGTCTCTGGATGTAAGGGGGGCTTTGTGTGAGGGGTCTCTAAAGTAAGGGGGCTTTGTGTGGGGGGTCTTTGATGTAAGGGGGCTCTGTGTGGGGGATCTCTGATGTAAGGGGGTGCTGTGTGGGGGGTCTTTGATGTAAGGGGGCTCTGTGTGGGGGGTCTCTGGTGTAAGGGGGCTCTGTGTGGGGGGTCTCTGGTGTAAGGGGGCTCTGTGTGGGGGGTCTCTGATGTAAGGGGGCTCTGTGTGGGGGTCTCTGATGTAAGTGGGGCCTCTGTGGGGGGTTTCTGTTGTAAGAGGGCTCCGTTGGGGGGTTTCTGTTGTAAGGGGGGCTCCGTTGGGGGGTCTCTGATGTAAGGGGGGTTTCTAATGTAAGGGGGGCTAAGTTTGTAGTGATCATAAAAAAGAAAAGTCAAATGAAGTGCAAAAAAAGTGCAAGAAAAAATGTGCAGGGCGCTGGTGGGGGCGCCACAGGATCAGCTCGCACAGGGCGCTTGAACACCTAAGGCCGGCCCTGGTTGGGAGGTTCTCTTTCCCATTAACAGCAGATATGAAATTATTTTCATCTTGTTTTGTCACATATATATATTTGAAGATTCACAATATTTTGAACTTTTTATTGACTTAGATTTCATACACTCTTCCTTTATTTAATTATTGGAATATATTGTTGTATATCACATTGGTTTATATATGATTTTGCTCACCAATAAGCTGTGGAGAAAAAAAAAACAGGCAGGGAAGAGAAGGAGGGATGCTTTAAAAGGGGAAGGGAGGGACATACTTTATCTGTTTTTTGTTTACAAAAAGTTACAGCCTAAGGAATTGTGATTGTCCTTTAGGTTAATCATTTGAATAAATCATTTGAAATAATAAAAACCAATATGATGTTCAAACTTTTGACTTCTTTCTTTAATAACTACATAACACAGTACTTCTACTTCTACTTTCAGTACTTGAGTAAAAATTTTTTTTTCAAAACTACTGGTACTTTTTACTTTTAGTACTTAAGTAGCAATTTTTTTGAAAAAACTACTTGCAATACTTAACTAAAAAAAATGTTGAATACTTTAGTACTTCTACTTAAGTAACTTTTTCTGCGAGCACTTCCACTTCTACTTAAGTCACTTTTTGATCGAGCACTTGTACTTTTACTCAAGTAGTATTTTCGAGTACTTTATACAAGTCTGCTAGAAAGTATAACACTGAAGATATAACAAATATATATTTTGTTGAGGTGATGCATGTGGGTGGCTGGTTTATTTCCTCCGTGAGTTGTAGGATATCCCTTTTCCTCCTTTAAGGCTCTTATAAATCAAAGGAAGTATATTCAATTAGGACTATGGGCAAAACTTGTTTTTTTTTTTCATTTTGGATAGAGTAAAGGAGAGTTATAACCCCTATCAGATTTTTTTTCGCCATCTGTGTTCCATTGCAGAGATTCCCTTCACTTCATCAAGGGAACTCCCTGGGGACCAGGGACCCCTAGGTTCCCAGAACTAGTTTACCCATTTTTTCTGGGGAAAACCCCAATTTTGGGTAATTTCTTTTACTTTTACTTGCAATGATATTGGTATAAGGGTCAAATAGAGAGGGTGAATCTCACTAACAGGGCCACAGACAGCAATAAAAACTAACGGGGGTTCTAATCCCTCTCCACTCTATCTAAAACTAAAAAAAAAAAAGTTTAGTTTTACTTTAAGTTATTGTATTATAAATTAAAGTAAACACTTTTAGTAGTTTTTAGATAAATTAGTAAATCTTCCAGCTTATATAATGAAGTCATAGATTGTTAAAGCCTGGCACTGTAAAGTCAGAAAATATACAATGTAGTATACATTGATATATTAGGATTAACTTAGACCCCAGATCTCTCCTCTGCCATTCAAAGCATTTCATTAAGCTGAGATTGGTTTGATCAGATGTTGTAATGATTTGCACACAAACAAACTAAAAGCAGGAGTGACAAAATCCTCGCCCCTTCCTGCTTCTGACTTCAGAGAAAAGAGGGGTAAAAACTTCTGTTTCTTACACTCTTCATAGTGAATGTGACCAGACAAGTTGCATTGATACTGGGCTCCCCAATGGGGTGGGAGAGCCCATTAAAGGCAGCGGCAGGAGGGACCCCTTCCCACTGCCTCTACAATTGATTGAGAAGCTGTATAGCTGCTCAGATCACTTTAACCTTGTACAGAATTGCCAGCAAAAAAGAACAATACCAGGATCATGGCTTTAGTTGTAGCCAGGATCCTGGTATAACCGCTTCAAACAGAGACCATATATATACAGCCCACGGGTGGGAAGTATTTGAGATGCCAAGAATGGGTGCTGGGTATTAGGGACAATGTAACTCCTATGCACATATGCAGGAGTGGCATCATAAGTAGCTCCCCAATGGCCATAGGGAGTGAAGGAGAGCACAGATCTGTCAATGCTGAAGGAGGACAAACATTATAGCAATAGCTGTTAGGGATGAACTTCGAGTTCGAGTAAAACATTGGCTGTTTGCTCGTTTGTCAAATAATGAACAAATGGGGTCTCTTTGCAAGAACTTTGAGTTCCTGCGTTATCATGGACTCTCTGACTTCTGAAATAAATCACTAGCTGGCAGGTTTGAATTGAACTCACAGCTCTTATCGTTGCAAACCTGGTATTCTACCACCCACACCACCAAGCCTAGGTAGGGAGGGAAAGTGTGTACAGACTAACTGTATTTGACGATGGCGTAGCTGGTAGAATACCAGCCCTGCAATTGTGATGGTTGTGACATTGAATCTGTTGGCCAGCGGGTGATTTATACTTGGAAAATTATAATTAATAATACATTGCTAGCAGGGAGACAGATTTTTGCTTTTTAGTTTGTTAATATCAAAGTTATTTATATATATATATATATATATATATATATATACTGTATATGTATATATATATATATATATATATATAGGCACTTCGGTTTATATCAGTTAATGTCAGCGCAAAAAAACCCCCCAAAAAACGGCGTGGTGTTCCCCCTAGAATCCATACCAGACCCTTATCCGAGCACACAGCCTGACTGGCCAGGACGGGGGAGGGGGCGAGCGATTGCCCCCCCCTCCTGAACCATACCAGGCCACATGCCCTCAACATGGGGGGGGTGGGTGCTTTGGGGCAGGAGGGGATCTGCCCCCCCACCCCAAAGCACCTTGCCCCGATGTTGATGGGGACAGGGGTCTCTTCCCCACAACCCTGGGCTGTGGTTGTGGGGGGTCTGCGGGGGGAGGCTTATCGGAATCTGCAAGCCCCCTGTAACAAGGAGACCCCCAGATCCCCCCCCCCATGTGAATGAATATCAGGTACATGGTACCCCTACCCATTCACCAAAAAAGTGTACAAAAAAAATAAATGACAAAAGCCAGTTTTGGAAAAGTCTTTTAATAAAAAATAAAAAAATACTGCACCCCGATGATCAGTCGCCGTCCGCCCGAAAAATAGAAAAAAAAAAACAAAAAAAAAAGAAGAAGCTAATGCTTCTCCAGACGCTTCCTGCGGAATGAGCTGTTTTGATTTTGACAGCTCTTATATAGTGACCTGACAAGCTGTCCCACAATGCACTGCTCAGGTTCAGTGAATAAATTACTGACGTCAGTAATTTATTCACTGCACCATAAGCAATGGGTGACGTCAGAGCCCTTTAAAAGAGCTGTCCAACTCAGATAGAAGTTAGTTAGCCAGAGATAGTCCAAAATTAATCAGCTGGCTCGGTGGCTTAGCTGGTAGAATGATGGGGCCCGCCGAGCGCCCCATTTGTTTGTGTGTTCAGCGAACACACGAACGCCTGATGTTCGAGTCGAACTCGAAGCTCATGCCTAGTTATAACCCTGCCTTGCTGTATCTACAAAATGTTTAAAAAAATGTTTGCCTTTACACTTTAGGGAACCTATGGTCACAGCATACACTTTAATTTTAAACAACTGTAATAACTAATTCAAATAAAATAGCCGCGTTTAGTTTAGTTTTAGGATACATTTGTTATGTTACTAGTTTTGTTTCATTGATTCGTTTGGAATTCATTTAGTTTCATTTAATTTTGTTGAGTTTATTCATTTTCTAACACATTTTTGGAAGGATTCTAATTCGGATTGGTCGAAAAATGATCGACCATTCCGTGTGAAGAATAGCTGGTATTAAGGAGTGGGCCAGGAACCTGGCTGCCTGCGTCCTTAACAACTGAAGACCCATCAGCTGTCAGCGGGCTTCCCTGCTGAGAGCTGAAATGTAAACAAAAGAATGTCAGGAATAGAGAATTCAGAGAGAAAAACAGCGTGGGGTCCCCCTTTGATAGAACCGCTTGGCACTCTTATTAGGGGCTTCTGCCAAACAGTGCCTCCTGCCCTGCAAACCGTTATGAGCAAACCGTGAGCTAATACCAGCCCTTTTTACCCCAAACATTGTACACATTCAAGATGTGAGGTAACATACAAAGGAATTACATTTTATTGAAACTCAGACACATACTTTACACTCCACAGGAGGACATTCCCCCTCTTGAATATATTAGCATGAAAATGCAACTTCAAACGCCAATACAATTACCAGCTAACAACTAACAGTGATCTCAATTAACAAGTAATCTAATTAACAAACATAACATTCCACAATAGTTTGTTAGCAGACAGACAGAAACAATAGGTGACCCAAATAACAATGTTATATCAGGAGACCCCAGACAAGTTTCTTTGAACTGATGAGATAAACAACTGCTCTGAGTCTCACAGTGTGAAGCAGTCATTGCTGATTTGGGCCTAGAGACTCCAAATATGTTGTATGGGTCCTCCAATTTCCAGAGTGTGTGTTTTGGGGAGACAGGAACTTCAGAAACAAGACCACCCCAAGGGTACCACAGGCATACACCTCCCAAAGCATAGTGCTCCCTTAAAAGCCGGAGCCCATAGTCAGTAGGCAAGAGGCTAGCCTGCAGTCCCCTCCAAAAGCCTCTGTCCCAGGTTAGTCTGTCACACCTCCCCTAAAATCCATACCAGAACCTTATATTTAGACCGTTAATTTAACATGTCTTGTAATAACAATACAATTAATAGTTATATTTGATAATCCAATATAGGATTACTCTATGCATCTCTTTCCACAACTTCCTGGATTCCCTGAATGCTTGCAGTCTGTTCCTTGGGACCCAGCTGCTGAACTTTAAAAGGCCACCATTGTGCCACTCACATCAAAGAGAAGGTGATGCCAGGCTATCAGTCTCAGTGGGCCAATTAAAGTCACCGCTGTCCTTCTTGTGATGGTCAGATATGACTGGTCTTTGCAGTGCAGTAGGCATGCTGTATATCTAAATTTAGAGGCAGGTTAGAGATATAATAAAGGTTTAGCTGTTTGAAAAAAGTCAACATTTGCATATCAGTAACAGTGCTGTTTAGTCTGCTTAGGCTGCCCATTTGAAGCACAGCTCGTGGAGAGATGGCAAAACTTTGTATTTTAAAATAGAAATCTTAGAACTTTAAAGTGTATACAAACCCAAAATCTATTTTTCAGTATGTTTGTCTATTAGGTCTATCAGATAGGAAGACCAATGGCCAACTTAAAGCGTATTTCAACATTTGCAGTGGCTAAGTGTATAGCACTTCTAGCTAGCAGCACTAGGGTTGTCAGTCCCAATTCAACCATGGCACTACCTGCATAGAGTTTGCATGTTCTCCCTGTGCCTGTGTGGGTTTCCTTCGCTGGTAGGTAAATTAGCCCTAGTATGTGTATGTATAAGGCCATATTTTACTAACATTTACTCGGAAACTTGTTGACAGAAAGTTTCTGAGTAAAAAAAACTCTGTTTAAAGATCTTGAGTAATGGTGTGTAAAGACAAGAAAATGTGAGTGAGCGTATACATGGGTAAGATTTTTCTTCTTTGCCGGTATTGCAATATACATGCATAAACATGTGTACAGACATATAAACATGTGTACAGAGGCATAAACAGACATACACATGTAAATGATTGCACTCAAATGTCCATTTTTCGATTTTTGTTTGACAGCTCTATACTTATTTCTGCATTACTGATCTTTACCCAGTTGTATGAATGGATCCAAAGAAAACAAACGCATCTATATCCAGATCAATAAAAGAGTGGCATTTTTTTACTCCTGTGTGCAAGAGACCTAAATGTTAGCTCGGGACCTTAGATTGTAAGCTCCTTGAAGGCAGGGACTCATGTGAATGTATAAGATACGCTGATCAGCCATAACATTATAAGTAGAGTTGAGCAGACACCTGGATGTCCGTGTTCGGTGGGTCCGGCCGAACTTGAAAAAAAAGTCCGGGTCCGTGACCCGGACTTTTTCCGAACTTGACCTGGACACCGAACCCCATTGAAGTCAATGGGGACCCGAACTTTCAGGCACTAAAATGGCTCTAAAAAAACAATGGAAAGGGCTAGAGTACTGCAAATGGCAGCAAAATGTAGTTAAGAGCATGGCAAATGTGGATAGGGAAATAACTTAAAACAACAAAAAAAACAGAAAAATAAAACAATTTTCTTCATCTGTGAAGGACGAGGCCCATATGGAGTAGGAGGGAGGTTGAGGTGGCGGTGGATGTGGCGGTGTAGGTGGAAGCAGCGGTGGAGGGGGACGAGGTAGCCAACACTGCTTTTTTTTAGTCATTTTAAATTAGGGTACACCCCAAAATAGTGAGAAAGATCAAAAATATAACAATGGCTGGGTAAGGCCAGTATCCATCTCTATTCTGCACAAGGTATGGACAAGTCCTGTGGGATCCATGCCTGGTTCATTTTAATGAATGTGAGCTTGTCCACATTGGCTCTGGACAGGCGGCTGCGCTTGTCTGTGATAGTGCCCCCAGCCGTGCTAAATACACGTTCAGATAATACACTGACTGCAGGGCACGCCAGCACCTCCAAGGCGTAAAGGGCAAGCTCAGGCCATGTGCCCAATTTGGAGACCCAGAAGTTGAAGGGGGCAGACCCGTCATTCACTACATGTAGGCGTGTGCACACATACTGCTCCACCATGTTGGTGAAATGCTGCCTCCTGCTAAGACGTTCCATATGAGCTGCTGGTGCTGCTGTTTGTTGTGGCGTGCTGACAAAGCTTTTCCACATTTCGGCCATGCTAACCCTGCCTTCTGAGGTGCTTGCGGTGCCCTGGTTGCGTTGGCGACCTCTTCCTCCTCCTCCTCTGCCTTGGCCTTGTGCTTCCACTGTGGCCCCACTGTCAGGTGGGAATGCCAGCAGCATCGCGTCTACCAGCGTGCGCTTGTACTCGCGCATCTTGCGATCACGCTCCAGTGAGTGAATTAAGGACGGTACGTTGTCCTTGTAACGGGGATCCAGCAGCGTGGCCGCCCAGTAATCAGCACAAGTTAGAATGTGGGCAACTCAGCGGTCATTGTGGAGACACTGCAGCATGTAATCGCTCATGTGTGCCAGGCTGCCCAGAGGCAACGAAAGACTGTCCTCTGTGGGAGGTGTATCGTCCGTGTCTTCTGTATCCCCCCCCAGCCACGCACCAGTGATGGCCATGAGCTGGCCTGGGTGCCACACTGCTGTGAACATGGTTCCATCTCCTCCTCCATCTCCTCCTCCCTCTCCTCCTCATCCTCCAGAACTATGCCCCTGCTGGACAATTGTGTACCTGGCGTTTGTGGGTGCAGGAAACCACCCTCGGAGCCACTTGTGAATGACTGCCCTAAAAGCCATGGAAATGATCCCTCTTCCTCCTCCTCCTCCTCCTGTGCCAAATCCTCTTCCATCATTGCCCGATAAGTTTTTTCAAGGAGGCATAGAAGTGGGATAGTAAGGCTGACAACGGCGTCATCGGCACTGGCCATGTTGGTGGAGTACTCAAAACAGCGCAACAAAGCAAACAGGTCTCGCATGGAGGCCCAGTTATTGGTGGTGAAGTGGTGCTGTTCCGCAGAGCGACTCTCGCGTGCGTGCTGCAGCTGAAACTCCACTATGGCCTGCTGCTGCTCGCACAGTCTTTCCAGCATGTGCAAGGTGGAGTTCCACCTTGTGGGCACATCACATATGAGGCGGTGAGCGGGAAGGCCGAAGTTACGTTGCAGCACTGACAGGCGAGCAGCAGCAGGGTGAGAATGCCAAAAGTGCACACAGACGGCCTTCACTTTCTGCAGAAGCTCTGACATATCGGGGTAATTTTGAAGGAACCTCTGCACCACCAAATTCCGCACATGCGCCATGCAAGGGATGTGCGTCAAACCAGCAAGGCCCAGAGCTGCTATGAGATTTCACCCGTTATCGCACACCACCATGCCGGGCTTGAGGCTCGCTGGCACCAACAACTCATCGGGCTGCTGTTCCATGCTCCTCCACAACTTATGCGCGGTGTGGGATTTTTCCCCCAAACATGCAAGTTTTAAAACTGCCTGCTGTCGTTTACCCCTGGCTTTGCTGAATTTGGTGGTGAAGGTGTTACGCTGACCGGATGAGGAGGCGGTAGAGGATGAGGAAGCGGAGTAGGAGGAGTTAGGAACAGGAGGCAAACTGAGGCGCCCTGCAATCCTCGGTGGTGGAAGGAGATGCGCCAAACTAATTTAAAAGGTGTATCTCACACGTACACATACAGACTATGCCGCAATTAAAAATTTTTCACCTGCATGGGTGTATATTGAATAGCGGAATAGAAAAAAGTATATAAAGCGGTGTATCTCACACGTTCAAACACAGACTAGGCCCCGATTACAATTTTTTGTACCCTAAAGGGAGGATGAGAATGAGGAAGAGGAGTAAAAGTAGGAGGAGTTCGGAAACAGGAGGCAACTGAAGCTCCCTGCAATCCTCGGCGGTGGAAGGAGATGCGCCAAACAAATTTAAAAGGTGTATCTCACACGTACCGATACAGACTATGCCGCAATTTATTTTTTTTTCACCCCAAAAGAGTGTATATTGAATAGCGGAATAGAAAAAAGTATAGAAAACGGTGTATCTTACACGTACAAACACAGACTAGGCCCCGATTACAATTTTTTGTACCCTAAAGGGAGGATGAGGAAGAGGAGTAGGAGGAGTTCGGAACAGGAGGCAAACTGAAGCGCCCTGCAATCCTCGGCGGTGGAAGGAGATGCGCCAAACAAATTTAAAAGGTGTATCTCACACGTACCGATACAGACTATGCGGCAATTTAATTTTTTTTCACCCCAAAAGGGTGTATATTGAATAGCGGAATAGAAAAAAGTATATAAAACGGTGTATCTCACACGTACAAACACAGACTAGGCCCCGATTACAATTTTTTGTACCCTAAAGGGAGGATGAGAATGAGGAAGCGGAGTGGTAGGAGTTCAGAACAGGAGGCAAACTTAAGCGCCCTGCAATCCTCGGCAGTGGAAGGAGATGCGCCAAACAAATTTAAAAGGTGTATCTCACACGTACCGATACAGACTAGGCCGCAATTTAATTGTTTTTTACCTGCATGGGTGTATATTGAATAGCGGAATAGAAATAAGTATATAAAACGGTGTATCTCACATGTTCAAACACAGACTAGGTCCCGATTACAATTTTTTGTACCCTAAAGGGAGGATGAGGATGAGGAATAGGAGTAAAAGTAGGAGGAGTTCGGAACAGGAGGCAAACTGAAGCGCCCTGCAATCCTCGGCGGTGAAAGGAGATGCGCCAAAAAAATTTAAAAGGTGTATCTCACACGTACCGATACAGACTATGCCGCAATTTAATTTTTTTTCACCCCAAAAGGGTGTATATTGAATAGCGGAATAGAAAAAAGTATATAAAATGGTGTATCTTAAACGTACAAACACAGACTAGGCCCCGATTACAATTTTTTGTACCCTAAAGGGAGGATGAGGATGAGGAGTAGGAGAAGTTCGGAACAGGAGGCAAACTGAAGCGCCCTGCAATCCTCGGCGGTGGAAGGAGATGCGCCAAACAAATTTTAAAGGTGTATCTCACATGTACCGATACACACTATGCCGCAATTTAATTTTTTTACCCCAAAAGGGTGTATATTGAATTGCGGAATAGAAAAAAGTATATAAAACGGTGTATCTCACACGTACAAACACAGACTAGGCCCCGATTACAATTTTTTGTACCTTAAAGGGAGGATGAGGATGAGGAAGAGGAGTAGGAGGAGTTCGGAACAGGAGGCAAACTGAAGTGCCCTGCAATCCTCGGCGGTGGAAGGAGATGCGCCAAACAAATTTTAAAGGTGTATCTCACACGTACCGATACAGACTATGCCGCAATTTAATTTTTTTACCCCAAAAGGGTGTATATTGAATAGCGGAATAGAAAGAAGTATATGAAACGGTGTATCTCACACGTACAAACACAGACTAGGCCCCGATTACAATTTTTTGTACCCTAAAGGGAGGATGAGAATGAGGAAGCGGAGTGGTAGGAGTTCAGAACAGGAGGCAAACTTAAGCGCCCTGCAATCCTCGGCAGTGGAAGGAGATGCGCCAAACAAATTTAAAAGGTGTATCTCACACGTACCGATACAGACTATGCCGCAATTTAATTGTTTTTTACCTGCATGGGTGTATATTGAATAGCGGAATAGAAATAAGTATATAAAACGGTGTATCTCACATGTTCAAACACAGACTAGGTCCCGATTACAATTTTTTGTACCCTAAAGGGAGGATGAGGATGAGGAATAGGAGTAAAAGTAGGAGGAGTTCGGAACAGGAGGCAAACTGAAGCGCCCTGCAATCCTCGGCGGTGAAAGGAGATGCGCCAAAAAAATTTAAAAGGTGTATCTCACACGTACCGATACAGACTATGCCGCAATTTAATTTTTTTTCACCCCAAAAGGGTGTATATTGAATAGCGGAATAGAAAAAAGTATATAAAATGGTGTATCTTAAACGTACAAACACAGACTAGGCCCCGATTACAATTTTTTGTACCCTAAAGGGAGGATGAGGATGAGGAAGAGGAGTAGGAGAAGTTCGGAACAGGAGGCAAACTGAAGCGCCCTGCAATCCTCGGCGGTGGAAGGAGATGCGCCAAACAAATTTTAAAGGTGTATCTCACATGTACCGATACACACTATGCCGCAATTTAATTTTTTTACCCCAAAAGGGTGTATATTGAATTGCGGAATAGAAAAAAGTATATAAAACGGTGTATCTCACACGTACAAACACAGACTAGGCCCCGATTACAATTTTTTGTACCTTAAAGGGAGGATGAGGATGAGGAAGAGGAGTAGGAGGCGTTCGGAACAGGAGGCAAACTGAAGCGCCCTGCAATCCTCGGCGGTGGAAGGAGATGCGCCAAACAAATTTAAAAGGTGTATCTCACACGTACAGATACAGACTATGCCGCAATTTAATATTTTTTCACCCCAAAAGGGTGTATATTGAATAGCGGAATAGAAAAAAGTATATAAAACGGTGTATCTCACACGTACAAACACAGACTATGCCTCGATTACAATTTTTTGTACCCTAAAGGGAGGATGAGGAAGAGGAGTAAAAGTTGGAGGAGTTCGGAACAGGAGGCAAACTGAAGCGCCCTGCAATCCTCGGCGGTGGAAGGAGATGTGCCAAACAAATTTTAAAGGTGTATCTCACACGTACCGATACAGACTATGCCGCAATTTAATTTTTTTACCCCAAAAGGGTGTATATTGAATAGCGGAATAGAAAGAAGTATATGAAACGGTGTATCTCACACGTACAAACACAGACTAGGCCCCGATTACAATTTTTTGTACCCTAAAGGGAGGATGAGGATGAGGAAGAGGAGTAAAAGTTGGAGGAGTTTGGAACAGGGGGCAAACTGAAACGCCCTGCAATCCTCGGCGGTAGAAGGAGATGCGCCAAACAAATTTAAAATGTGTATCTCGCACGTACCGATACAGCCTATGCCGCAATTTAATTTTTTTTCACCCCAAAAGGGTGTATATTGAATAGCGGAATAGAAAAAAGTATATAAAACAGTGTATCTCACACTTACAAACACAGACTAGGCCCCGATTACAATTTTTTGTACCCTAAAGGGAGGATGAGGATGAGGAAGAGGAGTAGGAGGAGTTCGGAACAGGAGGCAAACTGAAGCACCCTGCAATCCTCGGCGGTGGAAGGAGATGCGCCAAACAAATTTAAAAGGTGTATCTCACACGTACCGATACAGACTATGCTGCAATTTAATTTTTTTTCACCACAAAAGGGTGTATATTGAATAGCGGAATAGAAAAAAGTATATAAAACGGTGTATCTCACACGTACAAACACAGACTAGGCCCCGATTACAATTTTTCGTACCCTAAAGGGAGGATGAGAATGAGGAAGCAGAGTAGGAGGAGTTCGGAACAGGAGGCAAACTTAAGCGCCCTGCAATCCTCGGCAGTGGAAGGAGATGCGCCAAACAAATTTAAAAGGTGTATCTCACACGTACCGATACAGACTATGCCGCAATTTAATTGGTTTTTACCTGCATGGGTGTATATTGAATAGCGGAATAGAAAAAAGTATATAAAACGGTGTATCTCACACTTTCAAACACAGACTAGGCCCCGATTACAATTTTTTGTACCCTAAAGGGAGGATGAGGATGAGGAAGAGGAGTAGGAGGAGGAGTTCGGAAACGGAGGCAAACTGAAGCGCCCTGCAATCCTCGGCGGTGGAAGGAGATGTGCCAAACAAATTTAAAAGGTTTATCTCACACGTACCGATACAGACTATGCCGCAATTTAATTTTTTTACCCCAAAAGGGTGTATTTTGAATAGTGGAATAGAAAGAAGTATATGAAACGGTGTATCTCACACGTACAAACACAGACTAGGCCCCGATTACAATTTTTTGTACCCTAAAGGGAGGATGAGGATGAGGAAGATGAGTAAAAGTTGGAGGAGTTCTGAACAGGAGGCAAACTGAAGCGCCCTGCAATCCTCTGCGGTAGAAGGAGATCCGCCAAACAAATTTAAAATGTGTATCTCACACGTACCGATACAGACTATGCCGCAATTTAATTTTTTTTCACCCCAAAAGGGTGTATATTGAATAGCGGAATAGAAAAAAGTATATAAAACAGTGTATCTCACACGTACAAACACAGACTAGGCCCCGATTACAATTTTTCATACCCTAAAGGGAGGATGAGAATGAGGAAGCAGAGTAGGAGGAGTTCGGAACAGGAGGCAAACTTAAGCGCCCTGCAATCCTCGGCAGTGGAAGGAGATGCGCCAAACAAATTTAAAAGGTGTATCTCACACGTACCGATACAGACTATGCCGCAATTTAATTGGTTTTTACCTGCATGGGTGTATATTGAATAGCGGAATAGAAAAAAGTATATAAAACGGTGTATCTCACACGTTCAAACACAGACTAGGCCCCGATTACAATTTTTTGTACCCTAAAGGGAGGATGAGGATGAGGAAGAGGAGTAGGAGTTCGGAGTTCGGAAACGGAGGCAAACTGAAGCGCCCTGCAATCCTCGGCGGTGGAAGGAGATGTGCCAAACAAATTTAAAAGGTGTATCTCACACGTACCGATACAGACTATGCCGCAATTTAATTTTTTTACCCCAAAAGGGTGTATTTTGAATAGTGGAATAGAAAGAAGTATATGAAACGGTGTATCTCACACGTACAAACACAGACTAGGCCCCGATTACAATTTTTTGTACCCTAAAGGGAGGATGAGGATGAGGAAGATGAGTAAAAGTTGGAGGAGTTCTGAACAGGAGGCAAACTGAAGCGCCCTGCAATCCTCTGCGGTAGAAGGAGATCCGCCAAACAAATTTAAAATGTGTATCTCACACGTACCGATACAGACTATGCCGCAATTTAATTTTTTTTCACCCCAAAAGGGTGTATATTGAATAGCGGAATAGAAAAAAGTATATAAAACAGTGTATCTCACACGTACAAACACAGACTAGGCCCCCGATTACAATTTTTTGTACCCTAAAGGGAGGATGAGGAAGAGGAGTAGGAGGAGTTCGGAACAGGAGGCAAACTGAAGCGCCCTGCAATCCTCGGCGGTGGAAGGAGATGCGCCAAACAATTTAAAAGGTGTATCTCACACGTACCGATACAGACTATGCCGCAATTTAATTTTTTTACCCCAAAAGGGTGTATATTGAATAGCAGGTGGCCAAATGGATGAGGTCACTCAAGTTGGTAGGGACTTCTCGTGCGGCCAGGACGTCCTTTATGGCGCTGGACAAGCCTTTCTTAAAGGTAGCACAGAGCGCCTCGTTATTCCAGGAGAGTTCCGAAGCCAGGGTGCGGAAACGGATAGCATAGTCTCCGACAGAGGAACTCCCCTGGGACCAGTTCAATAATGCAGTCTCTGCTGAGGCAGCCCGGGCTGGCTCCTCAAAAACACTCCGGAATTCCTGAAAGAAACTCTGGACACTGGCAGTGGCAGGATCGTTGCGGTCCCAAAGCGGTGTAGCCCAGGCCAGGGCCTTCCCCGAAAGCAGGCTAACGACAAATGCCACCTTGGCTCGCTCTGAGGGGAACTGGTCAGCCGACATCTCCAGGTGAAGGGAGCATTGGGATAAGAATCCGCGGCACAACTTGGGATCACCGTCGTACTTGGCCGGCATGGACAGACGAACTCTAGAAGTGGCGGCGGCCACAGGCTGCGGTGGTGAAGCAGATGCAGGTGGTGGAGGCGGCTGCTGCTGTGCTGGAAGAAGCTGCTGCAGCATGGCGGTCAACTGTGCCAGCTGTTGACCTTGCTGAGCGATCTGCTGTGACTCCTGGGCCACAACTGTAGTAAGGTCCGCGATACTAGGCAGAGGCACATCAGCGGGATCCATGGCCGGATCTTACTGTCAGGGTCAGGACTGGTAGCAGGAGCGGCGCAGGGAGTGGATCCACTGTGTCAGTGAGGGATTGGCGTAGACCGTACCAGAGGATCGGTTCTAAGTAGTTACTGGTTTCCACCAGAGCCCGCCGCAAGGCGGGATGGGTTTGCTGCGGCGGTAACTACCAGGTCGTGTCCTCTGGTAGCGGCTCAACCTCACCGACTGCTGATATAGGCGTAGTACAAGAGGGACAGGCAGAGGCGTAGTCAGACGTAGCAAAGGTCAGGGCAGGCAGCACAGGTTCAGAGGCGGTAGTCGTTAGCAAAGGGTTCGGCAACAGGCAAAGAATAACACAGGTAACGCTTTTACTAAGGCAACAAGGCAACAAAGATCCGGCAAGGGCAAGAAGGGGCAGGTCACTTATATATGAAACAGGAAACAGGAAACAGGAAACAGAGAACAGGAAACAGGAAACAGAGAACAGGAAACAGGAAGGGAGGTTTGGACCAGGCACTGGCCCTTTATATTTCAAACAGCCGGCGCGCGCGCCCTATGGTGCAGGGACACGCACGCCGGGAACCAGGTGAGCGGGGAGCGGAGGAGAGAGCCGGAGCGGGCACAGGTGAGTGGATATGGGACGAACGCCGCGAGCGCTCCGGTCCAGGAGCAGGGATCGGAGCGCTCAGCGTTACACAGCCATTAATGTCTAAACCACTGGCAACAAAAGTGAGTACACCCCTAAGTGAAAATGTTCAAATTGGGTCCAAAGTGTCAACATTTTGTGTGGTCACTATTATTTTCCAGCACTGCCTTAACCCTCTTGGGCATGGAGTTCAAAGGTTGCCACTGGAGTCCTCTTCCACTTCTCGATGACTACAACACGGAGATGGTGGATGTTAGAGACCTTGTGCTTCTCCACCTCCCATTTGAGGATGCCCCACAGATGCTCAATAGGGTTTAGGTCTGGAGACATGCTTGGTCAGTCCATCACCTTTAGCCTCAGCTTCTTTAGCAAGGCAGTGGTCATCTTGGAGGTGTGTTTGGGGTCATTATCATGTGTACCATGTGAACCAAGTACATTTATCTTTGTCTCATCAGACCGCAGGACTTGGTTTCAGTAATCCATGTCTTTAGTCAGCTTGTCTTTAGCAAACTGGTTGCAGACTTTCTTGTGCATCATCTTTAGAAGAGGCTTCCTTCTGGGACGATAGCCATGCAGACCAATTTGATGCAGCGTGTGGTGTATAGTCTGAGCACTGACAGGCAGCACTCATACGTCTGTTTCCCAAAGACAACCCCTGGATATAACGCTGAGCAAGTGCACTCAACTTCTTTGGTCGTCCATGGCAAGGCTTGTTCCGTGGAACCTGTCCTGTTAAACCACTGTATGGTTTTGGCCACTGTGCTACAGCTCAGTTTCAGGGTCTTGGAAAACTTATTATAGCCTAGGCCATCTTTATGAAGAGCAACAATTCTTTTTTTTTTCTGATCCTCAGAGAGTTCTTTGCTATGAGGTGCCATGTTGAACTTCCAGTAAACAGTATGAGAGAGTGAGAGCGATAACACCAAATTTAACACACCTGCTCCCCATTCACACCTGAGACCTTGTAACACTAATGAGTCACATGACACCGGGGAGGGAAAATGAATCCCTGGTACACTTTACAGGCCGGCTAGGAACAAAACAATATCTTCCTAGCTAGCTTGCTTCCTATATCTATCTATCTATCTATCTATCTATCTATCTATCTATCTATCTATCTATCTATCTATCTATCTATCTATCTATCTATCTATCTATCTATCTATCTATCTATCTATCTATCTACGATATATTGGGGGCCAATATGCACTTTCCCCGATATATCGGAATCGGCCTTTTGATTTACCGATATTGCCGATATTTTCGTGACATCATTCCGTATGTTGCGCGTACAAGTTCTGCCTTCTAACACCGCATCCCATGCCTGCGCGGCCCGTACGTGACGCCATTTCACTGCACGCACTGCACTAAAGACCGCCTCCCACTCCTTACACAGCCTCTTGTTACAGCCAGCTGCAGTCCGGTCCGGTCACGCTGCCAGCCATCCATCCACCCACAGGCCCTGGCCTCAGCCACCCACCACAACAGGGTGCCAGCCCAGCGAGCAAGCAAGCAGCCACCCAGATGACAACAAGCCAGCCACCCACCACTGTGACCAGTGTTCCAGCAAGCCAGCTACCCACCACAATAGGCCAGGGTGAGTGAGTGACACCAAGCCAGCCACCCACACAACAGGGTGACCCCAAGCCAGCCCCCCACCACAGTGTTCCAGCAAGCCAGCCACCCACCACAGTGTTCTTGCAAGCCAGCCACCCACCACAGTGTTCCTGCAAGCCAGCCACCCATAACAGGGTGACATCAAAGCAAGCCAGCCAGCCAGCCACCACACTGTTCCTACAAGCCAGCCACCCATAACAGGGTAACACCAATCCAGCCACCCACCACAGTGTTCCTGAAAGCCAGCCACCCATGACAGGGTGACACCAAGACAGCCACCCACCACAGTTTTCCTGCAAGCCATCCACTCATAACAGGGTGACACCAAGCAAGCCACCCAGGCACCACAAAGACTGTTCCTGAAAGCCAGCCACTCATAAAAGGGTGACACCAAGCCAGCTACCCACCACAGTGTTTCTGCAAGCCAGCCACCCATAACAGGGTGACACCAATCCAGCCACCCACCACAGTGTTCCTGCAAGCCAGCCACCCATAACAGGGTGACTAAAAGCAAGCCAACAAGGCACCACAGAGACTGTTCCTGCAAGCCAGCCACCCATAATTGGGTGACACCAAGACAGCCACCCACTACAGTGTTCCTGCAAGACAGCCACCCATAACAGGGTGACACCAAGCCAGCCACCCACCACAGTGTTCCTGCAAGCCAGCCACCCATAACAGGGTGACACCAAGCCAGCAAGCCACCACAGTGTTCCTGCAAGCCAGCCACCCATAACAGGGTGACACCAAACCAGCCACCCACCACAGTGTTCCTGCAAGCCAGCCACCCATAACAGGATAACACCAAGCCAGCCACCCACCACAGTTTTCCTGCAATCCATCCACCCATAACAGGGTGACACCAAGCAAGCCAACCAGGCACCACAGAGACTGTTCCTGCAAGCCAGCCACCCATAACAGGGTGACACCAAGCCAGCCACCCACCACAGTGTTCCTGCAAGGCAGCTACCATAACAGGTGACACCAAGCCAGCCACCCACCACAGTTTTCCTGCAATCCATCCACCCATAACAGGGTGACACCAAGCAAGCCAACCAGGCACCACAGAGACTGTTCCTGCAAGCCAGCCACCCATAACAGGGTGACACCAAGCCAGCCACCCACCACAGTGTTCCTGCAAGGCAGCTACCATAACAGGGTGACACCAAGCCAGCCACCCACCACAGTGTTCCTGCAAGCCAGCCACCCATAACAGGGTGGCACCAAGCCAGCCACCCACCACATTGTTCCTGCAAGCCAGCCACCCATAACAGGGTGACACCAAGCAAGCCAACCAGGCACCACAGAGACTGTTCCTGAAAGCCAGCCACCCATAACAGGGTGACACCAAGCCAGCAAGCCACCACAGTGTTCCTGCAAGCCAGCCACCCATAACAGGGCTGACACCAAACCAGCCACCCACCACAGTGTTCCTGCAAGCCAGCCATCCATAACAGGGTTACACCAAACCAGCCACCCACCATAGTGTTCCTGCAAGCCAGCCACCCATAACAGGATAACACCAAGCCAGCCACCCACCACAGTTTTCCTGCAATCCATCCACCCATAACAGGGTGACACCAAGCAAGCCAACCAGGTACCACAGAGACTGTTCCTGCAAGCCAGCCACCCATAACAGGGTGACACCAAGCCAGCCACCCACCACAGTGTTTCTGCAAGGCAGCTACTATAACAAGGTGACACCAAGCCAGCCACCCACCACAGTGTTCCTGCAAGCCAGCCACCCATAACAGGGTGGCACCAAGCCAGCCACCCACCACAGTGTTCCTGCAAGCCAGCCACCCATAACAGGGTGACACCAAGCAAGCCAACCAGGCACCACAGAGACTGTTCCTGAAAGCCAGCCACCCATAACAGGGTGACACCAAGCCAGCAAGCCACCACAGTGTTCCTACAAGCCAGCCACCCATAACAGGGCTGACACCAAACCAGCCACCCACCACAGTGTTCCTGCAAGCCAGCCACCCATAACAGGGTGACAGCAAGCCAGCAAGCCACCACGGTGTTCCTGCAAGCCAGCCACCCATAACAGGGTTACACCAAACCAGCCACCCACCACAGTGTTCCTGCAAGCCAGCCACCCATAACAGGGTGACACCAAGCAAGCCAACCAGGCACCACAGAGACTGTTCCTGAAAGCCAGCCACCCATAACAGGGTGACACCAAGCCAGCAAGCCACCACAGTGTTCCTGCAAGCCAGCCACCCATAACAGGGCTGACACCAAACCAGCCACCCACCACAGTGTTCCTGCAAGCCAGCCATCCATAACAGGGTTACACCAAACCAGCCACCCACCATAGTGTTCCTGCAAGCCAGCCACCCATAACAGGATAACACCAAGCCAGCCACCCACCACAGTTTTCCTGCAATCCATCCACCCATAACAGGGTGACACCAAGCAAGCCAACCAGGTACCACAGAGACTGTTCCTGCAAGCCAGCCACCCATAACAGGGTGACACCAAGCCAGCCACCCACCACAGTGTTTCTGCAAGGCAGCTACTATAACAAGGTGACACCAAGCCAGCCACCCACCACAGTGTTCCTGCAAGCCAGCCACCCATAACAGGGTGGCACCAAGCCAGCCACCCACCACAGTGTTCCTGCAAGCCAGCCACCCATAACAGGGTGACACCAAGCAAGCCAACCAGGCACCACAGAGACTGTTCCTGAAAGCCAGCCACCCATAACAGGGTGACACTAAGCCAGCAAGCCACCACAGTGTTCCTACAAGCCAGCCACCCATAACAGGGCTGACACCAAACCAGCCACCCACCTCAGTGTTCCTGCAAGCCAGCCACCCATAACAGGGTGACAGCAAGCCAGCAAGCCACCACGGTGTTCCTGCAAGCCAGCCACCCATAACAGGGTTACACCAAACCAGCCACCCACCACAGTGTTCCTGCAAGCCAGCCACGCATAACAGGATAACACCAAGCCAGCCCCCGACCACAGTTTTCCTGCCAGCCATCCACCCATAACAGGGTGACACCAAGCAAGCCACCCACCACAGTGTTCCTGCAAGCCAGGCACCCATAACAGGGTGACACAAAGCCAGCCACCCACCACAGTGTTCCTGCAAGCCAGCCACCCATAACAGGGCTGACACCAAACCAGCCACCCACCACAGTGTTCCTGCAAGCCAGCCACCCATAACAGGATAACACCAAGCCTGCCACCCACCACAGTTTTCTTGCAAGCCATCCACCCATAACAGGGTGACACCAAGCAAGCCAACCAGGCACCACAGAGACTGTTCCTGCAAGGCAGCTACCATAACAGGGTGACACAAAGCCAGCCACCCACCACAGTGTTCCTGCAAGCCAGACACCCATAACAGGGTGACACAAAGCCAGCCACCCACCACAGTGTTCCTGCAAGCCAGCCACCCATAACAGGGCTGACACCAAACCAGCCACCCACCACAGTGTTCCTGCAAGCCAGCCACCCATAACAGGATAACACCAAGCCTGCCACCCACCACAGTTTCCTTGCAAGCCATCCACCCATAACAGGGTGACACCAAGCCAGCCACCCACCACAGTGTTCCTGCAAGCCAGCCACCCATAACAGGGTGACACCAAGCAAGCCAACCAGGCACCACAGAGACTGTTCCTGCAAGCCAGCCACCCATAACAGGGTGATACCAAGCCAGCCAGCCAGCCACCACAGTGTTCCTGCAAGCCAGCCACCCATAACAGGGTGACACCAAGCCAGCCACCCACCACAGTGTACCTGCAAGCCAGCCACCCATAACAGGGTGACACCAAGCAAGCCAACCAGGCACCACAGAGACTGTTCCTGCAAGCCAGCCACCCATAACAGGGTGACACCAAGCCAGCCAGCCACCACAGTTTTCTGGCAAGCAAGCCACCCACAACAAGGTGACACCAAGCCAGCCACAGTGCCAGGCGTCAGCCACCAACCCACAACAGAGCGCCAGTGCCAGCATCAGCAGCAACTTCAGAAAACCATTTCTTTAATCTTTTTTGTGTCTTTCAAGTTGAAATGGAGATGGATGAGGAGAGAAATAGTAAAAGTGTGGTCTGGAACTATCTCTCGTCTCAACCATTTCCAGGAAAAGCAGCAGTGTGAAACACATGTACAAACAACATAAGCATGGGATCAGTAACTGCAAAAAAACAAAAATACCTCAAATCTTTGGGCCCATCTAAGAGTTCATCATATTGAATTGTATTATGCAGCACAGAAAAAACAAAATGAATATCAATGTTATTTTGATTCAATTTCTCCTCCACTATCCCAGGCAACAATAACAGATATGTTTGTGAAAAAAAAACAGATGTCACTGTCTACATTCAGATGGAAGATCCCAACTGCTGGACAGAGTAATCACAGAGATGATTGTCACTGATAACCAGCCATTTACAATTGTGTCTGACTCAGGATTTAAGAGGTTAATGTCCATGATTGAGCCAAGCAACACACTGAAAAGTGAGAAGTATTATCAAACTGAAATTCTGGCAAAGCTACACCAAAAGGTAGTTGACAAAGTAAAGGCTATGCTGCAACCAGAGAATGCTGGCAACTCACTCTAATGCACGACGGACTGCTGGTCACAAACAGAGTCCGAGTCACTACTCATACTTACATGCCACGTCATTGACAGCGGATGGGCAAAAAGGCAATTGATGTTGAATTCAAAAGTGATGCAAGGATCCCACACAGCTGAGTACAGTAGAGAAATGTTTCTAGGCATGCTTGAAGAATGGGGGAATCAACAAAGATCGAGTGATGCTTGCGCAACTTAGAGACAGTGGAGCAAACATGCCTAAAGGAATGAGGCTTGCTGATACGTCAGACCTCAGTGTCATCATGGCACATAACACCCTCCAACTTTCAAATGATGGTCTGTCAAGCCAAAGAGCTTTGATTGATATACTGTATGTTTTGAGAAGCATGAAGAGATTAAACATGTTGTGCTTGCAAGTCTTTTGAATCCTCGATCCAAGAACCATGCTTTCTCTTCTGATGATGTATTGGCTAAGGCGAAACAATGGCTGACAGAAGATATGGAGGTGCAGGAGGTTTGTGCCGAAAAGAAAATTCCAGAACACTAGTTTTATGAAGAGCAGCATGCTGAAAAAACAGACAAATGTCCAAAAATACATCAACGAACAGAAGAGAATCTGCTTCATCATCATTGAATTGATCAGGACATTTTCTGTGTTTTATTTGGGCCTCATGCGGAGGATCTAAATTCTTCTAAATCTCTATTTGAAAGAAGCCGTAATTGACAGAAGAAGTCATCCTCTTCAGTGGTGGAGAGAAAATGAGGCACACTACAAAAGACTTGCTTCCCATGCTAGAAGATACCTCTCTCTCTGCTCCTCTGTCCTCCACTCCTGAGCATGTTTACGAAGTTGCAGCATTGTTTGAACAAAACAGAAGACCTTTAACAGGTGACTATGGACATGCTGAAATGTTCTGCTTTCTGCATTATAATATTGTTTCACTTAACTGGGAGTATTAAAAAGAGTAGTGTCCACTCCACTCCACTCCAATCCACTGTCTAGCTGTTGCCTACCTTTTTTTCTAGCAGTTTTGCACTGACTGCTGTAGTTGCAGTGAGTGCCCTACTGCTAAGAGTCCCATCCAATCCAATGTGTAGCTGTTGCCTAGCTTTTTTCTAGCAGTTTTGTACTGACTGCTGTAGTTGCAGTGAGTGCCCTACTGCCAAGAATCCAATCCAATCCAAAGTGTAGCTGTTGCCTAGCTTTTTTCTATCAGTTTTGCACTGACTGCTGTAGTTGTAGTGAGCGCCCTACTGCAGAGGTAGTCCACTGACTCCAATCCAATCCACTGAGTGAGTGCCTTAGTGCAGAGGTAGTCCGCTGAGTGACTCCAATCCACTGTCTAGTTGTTGCCTAGATTTTTTTCTAGCAGTTTTGCACTGACTGCTGTAGTTTCAGTGAGTGCCCTACTGCAGAGGTAGTCCTCTGAGTGACTCCAATCCACTGTCTAGCTGTTGCCTAGCTTTTTTTCTAGCAGTTTTGCACTGGCTGCTGTAGTTGCAGTGAGTGCCCTACTGCTAAGAGTCCAATCCAATCCAATGTGTTGTAACTGTTGCCTAGCTTTTTTCTAGCAGTTTTGCACTGACTGCTGTTGTTGCAGTGAGAGCCCTACTGCAGAGGTAGTCAACTGACTCCAATCCAATCCACTGTCTAGCTGTTGCCTAGCTTTTTTTCTAGCAGTTTTGCACTGACTGCTGTAGTTGCAGTGAGTGCCCTACTGCAGAGGTAGTCCACTTAATCCAATCCAAACCAGCCTGTCTAGCTGTTGGCTTGATTTTTTTCTAGCAGTATTGCACTGACTGCAGGGAGTGCCATACTGCAGACAGAGGTAGTCCTCCACTGACTCCAGTCCAATTCACTGTGACATGTGTAGCCATTGCCTTGCTCTTTTTCTAGCAGTTTTTTAGTGACTGCACTGCATTAGTTGCAGTCAGTGCCTTACTGCAGAGGTAGTCCTCCACTGACTCCAGTCCAGTCCAATCCACTGTGACATGTGTAGCTTTTGCCTTGCTCTTTTTCCAGCAGTTTTGCACTGACTCCAGTCCATCCAATCCACTTTGTATGTGTATTTTGTGTAGCTGTTTTTGTTGCCTAGCTTTTTTTTCTAGCTGTTTTGCACTGACTGCACTGCAGTAACATATTGCAGTGAGTGAGTCCACTACTGCAGCACTTTATTATGCATTAATGCACAATCAGATGATGTGAAATGCAAAGCAAATGTCCCTGGAATTGAAGTTTTCATATCAGTTTTTATGCAGTTAAAGTGTGAATAACGAGTACTTAATGTTATTAAATAAAGATTAACATGTTTATTAAAAGATTTGTGTTGAATTTTGTGTTTTTTTTGGGGGTAATTTTTACATGTGTGAAAATATCGGCCGATACCGATATGCGATCGGCAAAATATCGGTATCGGTAACAAAAAACTATATCGGTCGATCACTAATATATATATATAATATATATTAATATATTATATATAATAATATATATATGATATATATAATAATATATGTAAATATTTCAGTGACTAATGTTTGTTTCTACTAATAGGAGAGCATTTTCCATAATCTCCTGAAGAAGCTGTTTTGACACAGTGAAACATGTTGAGACAAATGTGAAAAATTGCTTATTACATGTATACGTTTATAATGTATACTATTATGTATGCTTTTAAAATTGATATTCAATAAAACAGATTTTTTTACTGTATAATATGTTTTATACTATAATATAGTGAAAATGTATAATGTATGCCATTCAGAATTTTTTTTTAACACTTGTAAATGGGGCCATTTGCAATTACTCGCCGGAGACTAAGCAGGGATTCATGCTAATAGGTGTTGGCAGGAAGCTCTATTGAAAGCAATGGGAACCTAACAGCATACAATGCATGTTACTTGATCTGTTACATTCATGTAAATGTGTTTTATAAATTCAATAAATTATCATTGAATATGTGGTCAATGTCAGCCTCTGCTTTACAAATATGCCCCTGCTAGGGCTGAGTGGGGAACACTGTTGGTGGTTGGGGCTGCAACCTCCCTCCTTTCTTCTGCCTCCAGTCTACAGGAGATCCCCCACCTTCCCACAGTGTCCCCTAATTTCCTATAATGTCTTGCAGTGCTCCTTAACCTTCCACAGTTCTCCCAGACTCCCTGACAGGCATCAGCACCCACAGGGCCTCCCAACCTTCCACATTGCCACCCAGCACCCTGAAATGGCCCATAGCCTTCTGCAGGGCCTCCAGTCCCCCATAGTGCCCCCAACCACCAACAGTGTTCCCCAGCCCTAGCAAGTCCGTACAGTTTCCCATAGTTGCCCCCAGCTTCCTCTAGAAACTCAATCTCCTGAAGGGCCACCAAGTCTGCTGAACAGTGTCACCCAGCCTCATCTAGAACTTTCCAGTATTTCCATTCATATTTTGTATTGCCATAATTTTATTGTGTGAGTATAAACATTTCTTTTTACTTATGTGGCATGTAAGATTTTGGAAGAATTGACTATGCCCTGTTCTCAGTAGGACTGAGAACCACTTCTTTAGAACAGGGGTCTCCAAACTTTCTGTAGAAAGGGCCAGATTGTGATCTTTTAGACTTCAGAGGGGCTAGACTGTGGACATGCGGAGTAGAAAATGCCATGGCATCAGTGGAATCAACCACTTCAATGCTGGACACTTTCACCCCCTTCCTGCCTAGATCAATTTACAGCATTCAGCGCTGTCACACTTTGAATGACAATTGCATGCTCATGCAACACTGTACCTATATGAAAGTCTTAGCATTTTTTGAGACAGATAGAGCTTTCATTTGGTGGTACAGGCGATCCCCAGGTTACAAACATTCAACTTACTGATAAGCTGAACTGATGGGCACTGATCAGGAGGCAATAGTGAGGCAGCACTGATGGGCACTGATAGGGAGCGCTACTAGGCACTGATGGGCACTGATAAGCTGCACTGCTGGGCACTGACTGGCACTGATGGGTTGCACTAAAAATCAGGGCACTGATGATCTGTGCCCTGATTATCAGTGTAAACAATCTACTGGCAGGCTTGTTGCTTATCAGCAATCCTTTTCTCACAAAGACACAGCGTGTGAGGAAAAGACAGCCGATAATTGGCAAGACTGTTTACATATGATCAGCTATGATAGGACAGAGTTGATCACATTATAAATGGCTGCTGCGATTAGCCCTTTACCTTGATCTGTGATCATCTGTGTTTGAAGGACACAGCGATCTCAGAGTGAGCCCGATGCGTGACCCAGGGGGCACGTGGGAGGCACGTTCTGGAAGGACATCGATGGGGTGGAGGAATTATGTCACAGGGCCTGGAGAATGCAAGCAAGGGGTCATATCTGGCTCTCAGTTCGGAGACCACAGCTTTAGAGAGTCATTGTATTGTGGTAAGAAACCCAATTTCATGAGCAGGTGGTGGTCCAAATATCTACATTTGCAACTGTTGGTTCCTGCATAACTTCCTTCTATGTTACTACATGGAGTGAATGCAAACATCAAAACTTAAAACATTAAATGACACGTCTATTTTCTACTGCCTTTCCTGCATCCTAGAATGTTCTTGTCACATATCTTTCAATCACTTTGCTGGAACTGCTCCACTTGTCTTTCTGTGCTCCATCTCCTGTGACTGATGGCGAAGGGTCATCCCTGTCTGCTGATTCATTCACATTTACCAGCTGCCTTTGATAGTGTGAGCCACAGGCCATTGCCGCAGTGCTGTCTGAGAGAGCAATGCACAGAGACTCCTTTTTTTTCTCCTTTAATCTCTTTAAATACATGTGGTTTGACATACAGAACAATAAAAAGAAGCAATATGAAGCTAAGGGAACGCGGCACTTTAATACTGCACAGGTCTACAAGCAACAGCAGTGACAAGTAAATGTCTGTGCGTTGTCTTGTCTCACAGAAAAAACATACTAGATTAATAGATTAAATAGAATAAACAACCTCGGGAAAATGTTGTGCAGTCAGAAGGCAATATGTGATGCTTTCAAGGAAAACAGTCGCTTTTGATGGCATCATTTGTAATGCAACTATGCTAATGAACACATCATGCAATTTATGCAGACCCAGTTTAAGGCTTTTGATATAGTGCTAGTGAATAAACATAATACATAAATACACATTAATATAAATAAATGAAATCCAAAACTTTTTGCTGTTGGGATAGTGGGGAGGTGGTAGAACTTTTTCCACGTTTTACTGCTCTCAATGTTCCCATTGGAGAGATTTTCTGTAATTTCCTGTCCTAGTGACAAGATATCAGATGGACAGGAAATGATGATAACTCTCTACAATTGGGGAAATGGCCAGAAAAGAACACTATTCATCTAGTAGAGTGGAGATACGATAGAACCTCTAAGAATTTTTTATTTTTTTTTTAACCTCCCTGGTGGTCTGATTATGTTCAGATTTCTGTGCTAAAAGCAGTACATTCTTTTGCATGGATATCTGTTACATTTTAAAACTCACCTTCTCCTGCGATCCCCCAGCTGTCCTCCCCCGCCGTCCTCCCGCTGTCCTCCCGCTGTGTGCTCGGCCGATGCCGACATCTGTCTTCCGGTTCCCTTCCCTGCGAGCGTTGCGATGCAGGGGGGTGGAACCGGCGGCAATTTAAAAAATGTAAATACACTAAATTACATGATACAAAGTTGTGATCCTACACTTTTGAATTTGCTGCTGGTTCCACCCTCCTGTGTCGCAACACTTGCAGGGAAGGGACCGGAAGGCAAGTGTCGACAATCAGCCGTGCACAGAGCGTGGAGAGAGTGTAAGGATGCCAGGGAGGACGGCGGGGAGGACGCTGGGGGATCGCAGGGAAGGTGAGTAACATTCTGGGGTAATCCCGAGTCTGGCGCGGGGCTACTGCTTTTGGTACTGAAAGTTAACCCCGAGCCACACTCGGGAATACCACCAGGGGGATTAATGTCTGTGCTTTTTATCCCCAGAGACCCCTGTTCTCCTCCTTTTATGTCTTGGTATCACAGGGATAAAAAAGTGAGTTTTAATTTCTCCAGCAGCATCAAAGACATCAATAAAAAAAAAGTAAGTTCACTCTACAGGACACAACAGCCAGGAAAGATACATTCTAAAGCTGGCCATACATTAGTATATTTTCCAATGAACGTTCCGAATATTCATATGAACATTCATAAGAAAATTCTCAGTAGATGGTTTGAAAATTATTTACTGTTAACATCATTCAATTTTTAGAATGTATTTTTTCCAAAACCACATACACTGTTAGAAATGAATTCACTAGAGAAATATTTTTCATCCTGATCTTTTGAATCTTCTCATCACTGTGGTCAAGAAAAAAGGCATTGCCATCTAAAAGTAGCGATATGAGACTTTAACCACCGGAAAGGATTTGCCACCCTAATGACCAGGCCATTTTTTATGATTCGACACTGCATTACTTTAACTGACAATGCGACGCTGTACCCTAATAAAATTGATGTCCTTTTTTCCCAACAAATAGAGCTTTCTTTTGGTGGTATTTGATTACCTGTGTGATTTTTTACAATATAAATAAAAAAGAGCGACAATTCTGAAAAAAAGAACAATACAGTATTTTTCTCTTTCTGCTATACTGTATAACATTCCCAAAAAAAAAAGAAAATTAAAGATCAAATTTTATCAACCTTTTAGGCCAATTTCTATTCTGCTACATAATTTTGGTAAAAAAAAATCCCAATAAGCATATTTTGATTGGTTTGCGCAAAAGTAATCTCATCTACAAACTAGGGGAAAGATTTATGTCATTTTTATTTATTTATTTTTTTACTAGTAATGGTGGCAATCTGCATTTTTTAGCAGGACTGTGACATTGCGGCAGACAGATCAGACCCCTAACTGACATTTTTTTTACACTTTTGGGGGGGGGGGGGGGGGTGGCACCAGTGACATTACTACAGTAATCAGTGCTAAAAATATGCACTGTTACTGTAATAATGACACTGGCAGGGAAGGGGTTAACCGAGGGGTGATCAAAGGGTTAAGTGTGAGCCTAGGGGAGTGTTTTCTAACTGTATGGGGGAGGTGCTTCTGGAATCAACACAGAGATCTGTGATCCTAACTAGGAGGATCACAGGCTCCCTGTGTTCATTCCAGAGAGAACAATGGTCTGCTGTGTTTACAACAGCAGACTGTCGTTCTCTCTCAGCAGGGAACGATCGCGGGTGCCCGGCGGCAATCGTTGCTGCCTGTCACGTGGATCAGCTTCCCTGCTTCCTAATGGGAGAGTTCCCGAGAACCGCCGTACAGGTAGGGTGGTTCGCGCAGCCAAGCCAGCCTGCCGCAGTATATCTGTGGCAGGCAGTCGGCATGTAGTTATTAGCCACAATTGGTAAACAACTCACAGGATCATAGTGGATTATGCTTGTTAAGTAGATAAGAGTCCCCACTGTGGGCGGATGGCCGGCGTTTCTCGTCAAGGGAAACCGGATAGAGCCCTTGGCTGTGTGGGTGAGCAGCAACACTTCCTGGAACTGGCCTGAGAATTCTGGGTGATCGAAAAACAAATGACAATTTGATCCCACTAATAAATAGAAAATCAAACAAACACTCTTAGTGAATGAGGTAAAGCTCTGTTGACTTCAATCATTCATAGCTATGATAAAGAATTCAGCTGAAACGCGTTGTCCTGTTGTGGATGATCCCCTACTGAGGATCGTATGTTGTCTCCAGCTTCACTATTAATCATTCATTAAATTCTGGTTAAAAGAAAAAAAGAAAATTCTATTCCAGTATATAATCTAAACTCAAAAAAGTCCCTTCTATTGCTCTCTTCTAAACCTCCAAAATCGTTATTTTTGCTGCTGTGATCTGACTTCTTGTTAGAGGACAGCTACATAAAAAAAATGATTTATTAATGAACACAGAGCTGCATTCATATATATCGTCTACATCTGCAAGGAGTTTGGGTTTAAAAGGTTTGGTAGCTACAGGTCTATAGCAGTACAGCATGCTGGGACTTGTAGCACCTAAATATCCAGATGGCTGCATTTCCTTTTCCTGCATTAGAGTGGCACGTGAATATAAAAATATGACTGATCTTATGTCACATTAGCGACGGTGCATTCCCTGCAGTATGGCTCCTCCTATTTTACTGCACATTTAACTGTTGCCCTACTAAGACAAAAGCAGCAGAGCGCACGTAACTGCTTGCAGTCAGCTGTAAATGAATTAAAATCACATCTGGCATGTTAGATACCACACATCAGTTTGTGTTTATCTGCCAAGATGCTGCTTCTGCAGCTGGTTTGCTTAAGCGTGCTGCAAAGAAATTTTTTTTTCATATTGTCCTCTTCTGTGAAAAACATTGTTTCATATAGAGTTGCATCCATGATTAAATATTAATCATAAATTCTAGTAGGTTTTGCCAGCTCCTAATTTGAGGATAAGTTCTTGGCCTATAGATCCATTTAATTGGAAAACTATGAGCACACTGCATATCTTCTGTTACAATTATGTAAAAACAAATTATAATAAAAATAACAATAGTAGAAAAGCATTACAGGTAAGAATCTAAAAAGGAGGGTCCTGCTAACAAGAGATGAGGGTCCTGCTAACAAGAGATGACATCTATTAGGCAGGATCAGTTTAATAAAGACGTTATAATGATTATATATATATATATATATATATATATATATATATATATATATATATATATATATATATATATCAGTATGTTCAAGCCTCACAAAGGCAAGGGATCTACCGTCAGACCACACCAATTTATTTAAAGAAAAAGGACCTCTTATTGTCCCTGGATGGCTAGAATATCTTTTTCCAAACAGCTTCATCTATAGGTGCTCTAATCTGCAGTATTAAATTATTATTATTTTTTTTATTTTATTTTTTTATAAAATGCACTACCTTCCTTTTGCTGTAATACTAGTGTAGCACCCTACAGGTAGGTGCTAGGTAAAGTATAGTGGGCCTTGGCTGCTTAAGAGCAGGGCCATGATTTCAGCTGGACTGTCATGTCTCCCAGGTGAGGTTACTGAGAGGGGAGCCTCCCCACTGGCTCTGTGAGAGGATTCGCATAGGGCAGTGGAGGAAACCCAATCAGTGACTCAGTCAGGCTTGTATCTACCCCAGAAGGCAGATTCTGCCCCAGAGGATTCTGGGAGTGGGTATAAGTTTGAAGGGAACACATGACGCAGTGTCTTTGGTGGGAAGCAGAGTCCCAGGAGGGATAGTACGGCTGTCTCTCCTCCTGTCAGAGGAAGCGGGTGTTCCAGGTGGTGGCCTGGGAATTCAAAGAGTGTGACGCTGAGCTGCAGAGGGGATCCGGTGTGCCGAGAACCAGCAGAGAGAGAGAGGGGTCCAGTTTTAGGAAAGCCTACAAAGGTCATGAGTACTGTGGACTGCCCCTGGGGATCTGCCTAGAGTCAGAGGGGACCACTCTGGAGAAGGTTCTAGGGATCCAGGAGTAAGCTAGCTATTAAAGGGGGTGCCTGATCAGGGGACCCTGAAGTATTAGAGGGGGTACCTAGGTAGAGGACCCTGAAGTATTAAAGGGGGCGCCTGTAGTTTGGGCCCTGAAGAGTCAGTATATAGTGGGAAGTGTACAAGGTTAAGAGTGGCAGCAGCACAAGTATCTACACAGAGCTACCTCAGCTAGTGCAGGGCTGGAGGGAGCTGTTCAGTGACTTTTGAGCTAAAGCAGTGTCATGAGTCAAGTGTTCTACAGTCCTGGATCTTCTGAGTTAAAGTCGAGGTTCCAGCACAGTTTCAGTACTACAGTATCTCTAGGCGCCAGGAAGCATTGGTTGGCATTCAGCTGGTGTCAAGACAGCGCCAACTGGCAAGTGTCCCAAAGTGTACCTAGTTGAGCCAGAGGAGTATCCCACTCATTCCCTTCTCCCATCCCCTAAATACAATAAAACAAAACAAACCAAAGATGATGGAATGGTCATGGTCTCAGTTCTCACACCTGGGTTCACAACTCAAAAGTGTTGGAGGTGTCACCGGTAACAATGGCAGACCCACATCAGGCACAAGGGCTGGAAAAACTGCTACACTAGATTTCACCACAAAGCTTACAGTAATTATTTGTTTCTCGCTAAATTATTCTGATCCCAAATGTGGGCCAGAAATAGAACACAGAGTCTAACAATTCAGCTACAAAAAGGAAATACCTAAGATGTTGCATAATGCCTCCAAAACTAACAACACCTGAAGGACCCAGGCTGCTCAAAGTCAGGTACTGTCAGGGTCTGGAGTCAGGCTCGGAGGCCAGTAGGTGTAGCAGAGGAAGCTCACACGGGAACTAGCAGAATAGGAACACAGGTGTGTCACCTTGGCAGATGATGCAGGCTCACTTTAGGTGCGGAATCTAAGTACTAACCAGTGTTCACCAGAGCTCCTGATGGTGGAGATGGATTTTGATGCATGTTAGCACCAGGTCGTGGTCCTCAGGATCGCCCCACCAGCAGGTGAGAAAGCCAGGGTCCAGTAGCAGATATAGCAGGTATATACAGGTAGGGATCAAGCAGAAGCAATGTCGATAGTGGATAATAGCAAAGATACGGACGGCAGCAGGAGAGACATATATTGGCTGGTGAAGGCACAATATTCTGGCAACCGGGAAGTGCAGAGACATGGCTTAAATCAGGAAGTTAATGGGAAAAGCAAAGGGTTCAAGGTTCAAGGCAATTAAGATTCACGGCAGGATCATTCAAGGATTTGTCCAGGGAACTGTTCAGCATTCCAAGTGGCTCAGCAAGCAGAGTCATTGCCAGACACAGCAGAGGTCCTAGGTTCAAGTCTAGGTCCTGACAGTACTCCCAGAATGTCAGCGGGCGTCTTAGGGCCAGGTTTAAGAGGAAACCGCTGGTGAAATTCTCTTGTCAATCTAGGAGCATGAACATTTTCTTCAGCCTCCCAAGAATTTTTCTCTGGCCCATATCCTTCCCATTGAACCAGATGTTGTAATTTGTTCCTAAAGATCCAGTCAAGAATTTTCTCCACCACAAATTCTTCTTCACCCTGCACCTCCACAGGTGGTTGAGGAGGATGACTTCCAGAAAAAGGATTTTCATGAAACGGGATGAATAGCGATAAGTGGAAAACCGTTTAAGCCAAAGGTAACTGGGTTGATTTGAGCAAAAATCTCAAAGGTCCAACAAACTTTTGTCCCAACTTAGCAGATGGTACATAAACCTTCACATTTTTGGTAGATAACCAAACTTTGTTACCTATTTGAAAGGTGGGACTTGATCTATGATGTCTGTCAGCGGCTTTCTTGTAATATTCCTGAGCCTCCTTCAATGTATCAATCAGTTTCTCCTGAATTCCTTGTATCGTAGTAATTCTATTGATAACAGCAGGAATAGAGATAGGGAGATAAGAAATAAAATCTGGATGATATCCTGTGTTTAAGAATAAGGGGCTTTGGGAAGTGGAGCTATGTTTAGAGTAATTAAAAGCAAACTCTGCCGTAGGAAGGTAGTCTACCCAATCATCCTGCAGATTACTCACAAAACATCGAAGGTATTGCTCCAGAGTTTGATTGGTCCTCTCGGTCTGACCATTAGACTGAGGATGAAAAGCTAAGGAGAGATTAAGTGTTACAACCAAAGCTGAGCAAAAATTTTGAGGTAAACTGTACTCCTCTGTCAGACACCACATCATCAGGAATTCCATGTAGTTTAAAAACTTCTCAAACCATTACCTCTGCAGTATGTTCACCCGAGGGTACCCCCTTAACTGGTATGAAATGAGCCATCTTAGTGAGACGTCAACAACTACCAGGACAGTGGTAATCCCTTTTGAAAGGGGAAGCTCAACCACAAAATCCATAGAAATTGACCCCCATGGTCTTGATGGAACAGGCAGTGGTTGAAGTAACCCTTAGAGGAGAAAATTGGGGTGTCCTTTTGCGGGCACAGGTCAGACACGAGGCCACAAAACTCTTGACATTCTTCTTGTACCCAGGCCACCAAAAGGAATGTGATAAGAGTCCTTCTGTCTTAGAAACCCCAAAATGACCAGCAAGTTTAGAGTTGTGCACTACGGGAGGCAATACGCTTGAGTCCAAAAGCTGTTTTTGTACTTGAGGTTAATGTCCTTAGGAGGATGATTAGGAAGTGGGTCATTCTCATACCCCTCCTTGAGAAGATTAAAAAAATGTATTAGAACTTGTTGCCACTAGAAAGTTTTTTTGAGACAGAATCATACATTCGGAGTTGTTTTCATGGAGAGGCCCAGACAACATCTTCGATAGGGCATCAGCCTTATCGTTCTTTGTCCCAGGGCGGTACGAAATAACAAGATTGAACCTGGAGAAGAATAGGGTCCGACGTGCTTGTCTAGAAGACAACCTTTTGGCAGAATGAATAAATTCTAAATTTTTATGATTCGTGATAACTGTTACAGAGTGCTTAGCCCCTTCCAGCAGATTCCTCCACACAGAAAATGCTTCCTTATTGCCAGCAGCTCCTTTTTTCTGATGTCATAATTCTTCTCGGCAGGAGACATCAGTTGAGAGAAATAAGCACTAGGATGGAGCTGCATTTTTTTGCCAATTCGCTGAGAAAGGATAGCTCCTACAGCAGAATCTGAAGCATCCGTACAATGAAAAGGTAGCTCTGGATCTGGAAGTACCAGTATATGTGCAGAAGTGAAGAGAGTTTTTAGTTTACTAAAGGCGGTCTGTGCCTTAGGTGACAACAAAAAGGGCATCCCCTTCTTTGTCAGCTGTGTAATTGGAGCAATTACCTTGGAGAAGTTCCTTATAAATCATCTGTAAAAGTTGGCAAATCCAACAAATCGTTGTATTTCCTTAACATTCTTAGGGACAGGTCAATCAACCACTGCTTTGATCTTATCGGGATCCAGGCTCACTCCTTCAGAAGAAATTATGTATCCCAAGAACTGGATCTTAGTTTGTTCAAACTTGCATTTCTCTAATTTGATGTCTCAGTCCCTCGAAGACAGTTCAGACGTGCTTGCGGTGTTCTTCCAAATTATCAGAAAAAATGAGAATATCATCCAAATATGCTATTACAAAATGATCCAACAAATCTCAAAAAACATCATTAATGAAATGTTGGAAGGTTGTGGGAGCATTGCAAAGTCCAAAAGACATAACCAAAGACTCAAAATGTCCATATCTGGTTCTGAAAGCAGTTTTCCATTCAACTCCGGAACGAATGCAGACAAGGTTATATGCCCCCCTGTAAATCAAATTTGGTAAAGAGCTTGGCAGAGCGTAGTCTCTCAAAGCATTTCTGGAATCAGTGGGAGTGGATAGGGATTTTTAATTGTGATCCTGTTTAAATCCCTGTAGTCGATACATGGACACAGGGGGGAGTCCTTTTTCTCCATGAAAAAAACTGGATTTTTGTCTTACCATAAAATCCTTTTCTTGACAGACGCAGCTTCATATCTTCTTTAGCCATTGGGTTATGCTCCTCCCATCAGTAATAGGACACTAGGCAGGGAAAAGCTTTCACCATGCCCATGGGGCTGTCCCTGCAGGCATAACCCCACACACTCTGCTGCAGCCCTTAGTTTCCTTGCAAGCAGTGTTTAGAAGACAACAACCCCATTCCACACATAATTAGTGGGGTGGGTGCTGCGTCTGTCAATGAACTTCAAAGAAAAGGATTTTACGGTAAGACAAAAATCCAGTTTTCTCTATTGTTCATTGACAGACGCAGCTTCATATCTTCTTTAGCCATTGGGACGTCCCAAAGCAGTATTTTCATGAGGAGTGGGAAAAAACAACGCAAAGAAGAACATAATTCCCCAAAGGCTAAACATAGCCAACCAGGTAACAAGGAGCTCAACCAGGAACAACTGGAGCTCACCTAGAAAAAACATAGACCCTCAAAAATAAAAAAGATCTCTTTTAGACAGCAGCCTGCAAAACCTTGCAGCCAAAGGAGGCATCCGAAGATGCCAACACATTCTACTAGAATTTTGTAAACGTGTGCATTGACGACCAAGTTGCCGCCTTGCAAACTTGCATCACTGACGCCTGATGGCAAAAAGCCCAAGAGGCACCCAGCGTTCTGGTAGAATGCACCTTCACCGGGAAAGGAGGAACCTGACCCTTCAGTGAATAAGCCTGAACCACTGTCTGCCTGATCCATCTGGATATGGTCGCAGCAAACGCAGCCAATCCTTTTCGAGGTCCTTCGGTAAGGAAAAAAAGAGAGTCTGATTTCCAGGAAGATTCAGTAGACGCCAGGTAAATTCTAATTGCCCGAACCACATCCAAAGAATGCAAAGCAATTTCCTGCTTGGGCTTAGGACAGAGTGAAGACAGCACAATGTCTTCATTCAAATGGAAATCAGAAACTACCCTAGGAAGAAACTATTAGATTATCTCTGTGGACCACTAGATAAGGTGAACGGCAAGACAACGCCGTCAGTTCAGACACCCTGCTGGCAGAATTGATAGCCACCAAAAAGGCAACCTTCTGAGATAATGTAAGCAGGGGAATCCGCCTAATGTTCTCAAAAGTAGGGATGATCGAACTTTTGAAAAGTTTGGTTCGGCCAGAACATCCGAACTTCCCGAAAATGTTCGGCCCAAATTTCAGAACCCCATTGAAATCAATGGGACCCGAACTTCGGTAATCAAAAAACACAATTTTTAAGCCCTAAAACCCAATAAATGCCCCTAAAAAGTCCCTAGGGTAACTATTATTCACACAAAAAAAAGTTCTTAAAAATTGTCATTTTTGATAAAAAAGCCAATAATTGAAAAAAAAAAAAAAAAGAGAGAGAGATTTTTTGATTTTGACTTTGGATTTAGTATCTGGGGGGTCTAAAAAGTGTACATGTGAAGTTTCAGCTCTGTAGCATGTCCAGAACCATGAAAAAAAAAAGATAATTTTTCAGTAGAAAAGGGATGTGGGACCCTCCTTTTACACCTATATGATCTTTTTTTTCTGGTTCTGGACATGCTACAGAGCTGAAACTTCACAGGTACACCTTTTAGACCCCCCACCCACAAAATCACACAAAAAAGTTCTTAAAAATTGTCATTTTTGATAAAAAAAAAAGCCAATTATTGAAAAATTAAAAAAAAAAAAAAACTAGAGATTTTTTTATTTTTACTTTGGATTTCGTATCTGGGGGGTCTAAAAAGTGTACATGTGAAGTTTCAGCTCTGTAGCATGTCCAGAACCATAAAAAAAGATTGTTTGTATTAGAACACTTTCAGCTCAGGGGGTTGGCTTCTCTTCTCGGTTTTCACACCTTGCCGGTTTAATAGCAGGCATTTTTTTGGGTTCTTTGCAGTCAGAAAAAACATCTGAACTTGTGTATAGTGGTACTGTGCACAAGTTCTGATGTTTTGCCTGCCTCCAAAAACCCCCAAAAAATGCCAGCAAAAACACACCTGGGCATTTTTTTTTTTGCCGCTAGCGTTTTTTTTGGCATTTTTTGGGGTTCTTTTGAGGCAGGCAAAACATCTGAACTTGTGTATAGTGGTGTATATACACACATACATATATTTATATACACACCTAGACATATATAGGTGTGATAGTAGCAGAAATATATGCTTGCGCTAATGAAATCATTTACAGTAATATATTTCTGCTACTATCACACCTATATATGGCTAGGTGTCTATATACATATAATTATGTGTGTATATATACCACTATACACAAGTTCAGATGTTTTGCCTGCCTCAAAAGAACCCCAAAAAATGCCAAAAAAAACACACCTGGGCATTTTTTTTTTCCGCTAGCGTTTTTTTTGGCATTTTTTGGGGTTCTTTTGAGGCAGGCAAAACATCTGAACTTGTGTATAGTGGTACTGTGCACAAGTTCTGATGTTTTGCCTGCCTCCAAAAACCCCCAAAAAATGCCAGCAAAAACACACCTGGGCATTTTTTTTTTGCCGCTAGCGTTTTTTTTGGCATTTTTTGGGGTTCTTTTGAGGCAGGCAAAACATCTGAACTTGTGTATAGTGGTGTATATACACACATACATATATTTATATACACACCTAGACATATATAGGTGTGATAGTAGCAGAAATATATGCTTGCGCTAATGAAATCATTTACAGTAATATATTTCTGCTACTATCACACCTATATATAGCTAGGTGTCTATATACATATAATTATGTGTGTATATATACCACTATACACAAGTTCAGATGTTTTGCCTGCCTCAAAAGAACCCCAAAAAATGCCAAAAAAAACACACCTGGGCATTTTTTTTTTGCCACTAGCGTTTTTTTTGGCATTTTTTGGGGTTCTTTTGAGGCAGGCAAAACATCTGAACTTGTGTATAGTGGTACTGTGCACAAGTTCTGATGTTTTGCCTGCCTCCAAAAACCCCCAAAAAATGCCAGCAAAAACACACCTGGGCATTTTTTTTTTGCCGCTAGCGTTTTTTTTGGCATTTTTTGGGGTTCTTTTGAGGCAGGCAAAACATCTGAACTTGTGTATAGTGGTGTATATACACACATACATATATTTATATACACACCTAGACATATATAGGTGTGATAGTAGCAGAAATATATGCTTGCGCTAATGAAATCATTTACAGTAATATATTTCTGCTACTATCACACCTATATATGGCTAGGTGTCTATATACATATAATTATGTGTGTATATATACCACTATACACAAGTTCAGATGTTTTGCCTGCCTCAAAAGAACCCCAAAAAATGCCAAAAAAAACACTAGCGTCAAAAAAAAAATGCCCAGGTGTGTTTTTGCTGGCATTTTTTGGGAGTTTTTGGAGGCAGGCAAAACATCAGAACTTGTGCACAGTACCACTATACACAAGTTCAGATGTTTTTCCTGACTGCAAAGAACCCAAAAAAATGCCTGCTATTAAACCGGCAAGGTGTGAAAACCGAGAAGAGAAACCAACCCCCTGAGCTGAAAGTGTTCTAATACAAACAATCCTTTTTTTTATGGTTCTGGACATGCTACAGAGCTGAAACTTCACATGTACACTTTTTAGACCCCCCAGATCTGAAATCCAGATCTAAAAATCAAAAAATCTCTTTTTTTTTTTTTTTTTTTTTAATTTTAATTTTTTCAATAATTGGCTTTTTTTATCAAAAATTAAAATTTTTAAGAATTTTTTTTGTGTGATTTCGTATCTGGGGGGTCTAAAAGGTGTATTAGAGCAAGCATATATTTCTGCTACTATCACACCTATATATGTTTAGGGGTATATATACAGACATATATGTGTATATATACCCCCTATACACATGTTCAGATGTCATGTCTGACATCAAACATGTCCTCAAAAAAGCACTGGCAGTGTCAACCCCTGCAGCATGAAAAATGCTTGCTGGTGAGAAGCCATATTCCTGTCCCGAAGCAACTCAGAGAAATGATAATTTCTCTATAGCGGTCACCCTGCTATGGAAGGGTTTTGTCACCCTTCCATAGCAGTCACTGTCAGTTAACCCTACACTACACTACGGTCCCCTTACACTTAACACTTTCCCTACACTCTCTTCCATGTCCAGTATAACAATGCTAGGATTATGGCGGGGGCTATCTTATATACTGGGGGGCGTATTCACTAATGATTGGTCTAGGGACCCCCTAGTCACTCCAATCACATTCCTAGCATTCTCCTGCCCTCTCAATTGGCTTTTGCTAATGGTTCTGGTCCAATCACGGGCTTTTAAAGCCCATTTCCTGAAGCATTGCATTTTGGTCGGTTCTGGTTGCCGAATTCCAAACTTTTTGGGCAAAAAGTTCTAAATTCGGCCGAACCTCGAACACCCAATGTTCGGGCCGAACCAATGGTGGACCCGAACCGTTCGATCATCCCTACTCAAAAGGAGGTTTTTGAAGAACCGATAACACCAAATTCAGATCCCATGGAGGTAACGGGGATCGTCTCGGAGGCGCTATATGACGCACCCCCTGAATAAAAGTGCGAATCAGGGCATGCGTAGCTAAAGGACGTTGGAAAAACACAGCCAAATCCGACACTTGGCCTTTAATAGTGCCCAAAGCCAAACGCTGTTCAACCCCTGGTGTCCGTGGTTACTACCGTCCAAGACAATGGCAGGAAGGACTTGCCTTGGCGAAGAGCTGACGAGTGAAGCCACCACAGAAGAGCAGACTTTGTGTTGCCACTAAGCCGAATCAAAGTATCCAAGGATTTTGGATCATTGATCGAATTTAAGAGAATCTCCTTTTGTAAGGGTCTCATGTGGAACTGAGAAAATGGAACAGCCTCGAAGGTTAATACCACCAAGGCCCACATGCAAGTCCGCAAAGAGGACAGATTGTTTGATAACAACAACCAGATCACCCCCTGCAATTTCTGCAACTTGTCCGGGGAGAAGAAAGACCAGAGTCAGGCCCAGATAGTCTAGTCTCATCGAAGGTATCATGGCAGATGTTTTTAAATTGATGTTACAACCGAACTCTTGCAGAGTGTAGACAGTGACAGTCAAGTCGTCCAAAAGGGCGACCCTCAATAGGAGATCACCCTCAATAGGAGATCGTCCAGGTACCCCAGTACCGAAATCCCCTATTGTCGCAGCAATGCCAACAGCGGAGCCAATACCTTGGTAAAGACCCTGGGGGCAGAAGCGAGACTAAAGGGTAACACCGCAAATTGATAATACACCTCTCCTATAGTGAAGCGGAGAAAAGGCTGGTGTTCAGCATAGATAGGGATGTGTAGATATGTGTCCTTGATATCTATGGAGACCAAAAAGTCTCCCTGGTGTAGGGATGCCACTACCGTGTGAATTGACTCAGTTCAAAACTTATGTACTCGCACAAATATTTCAAAGCCTTGAGGTCCAGGATTGGACGCAGTTTGCCTTCCTTCAGGGGCACAGTAAACAGGTTTGAATAAAACCCTTGAAAAGATTCCTGAGAGGGAACTGGCACAATCGCCCTTTGTGACAGCACTCAGAGATCCCTTAAACGGTCTGGAGATAGGTGCAGATTGGATGGGAAGAACCTGTCCGACGGTCGATCTTGTACCCTGATCGGATCAGTTCGTGAACCCATTTGTTCTTAAAGAAGGAAGTCCATGATTCTGGAAAGAAGCGAAGATGTCCCCCCACCCCAGAATCAGGTGAGGACGCCCCTTCATGCAGACGAAGATTTGTCTGCAGATCCGGATTGGCCTGTCTTCGGTTTGCCTGACCACGTCTTCTTTGAACTTCCAGAAGACCTGAATAGCTTTCCTTTTTCTTGCGACCTGCCGGAGGTATGAAAAAGCCTCCTATGAGCAGTAAAAAGGAGGTACCTGTCTAGCACGTGGTACCTTGCCCTTAGAGGATTGAGGGTGGAGAGTACTCTTCCCACCCGTAAGGCCTTTGATCAAATCATCCAGGGAGGATCCAAACCACCTTTCCCCCGTAAAGGGAAGGTCATACAGAGCCTTTTTGGAAGCCTGGTTACCAGTGGAGCCACATCCAGTGACGCATTGCATATATACAGAAGGGCTTGAGCCATTTGATCCAAAAGCTCAATCAGCCCCAGGGAAAGCTGTTCCATTTCCAAGACCCCTTTTAGCAGCTGCACCCATTCAGTGATGGTCTGCGACACCAGGGTGGTCACAAAAATTGGTTTCAAAATGGAGCCCGCTATCACATGTAAATGGCGGGACAGAGACTCAATCTGTCTATCAACGGGGTCCATAAAGGCCGGGGATTCTTCCACTGGGACCAAAGTAGACTTAGTCAGTCTGGAAACTGAATGATCCACCTTTGGTGGCACAGTCCACCGCATAAAAAACCTTATCTGCGAAGGGATAATGGCGCTTAAAATGCTTGAGCACCACTAACATGTGCTTAATGCGCCCCCACTGTTCATTGACAATATTGTCAAAAAGTTCCAGACAGGGGAACACTTTGCCCGATTTCTGGGATTTGCAGGTGCCAAAAAACACCTGCGGTCCTGACACTGTAGACTCCATTGTACACTCCATGTAGACACCATTTTTAAAGATTCTCACACTGAAACTATAAATGCTTCCACCAAAGAGCTGCAGCAGCAGCTGATGACAGGTCCTCTTCACCATCAAAATGCGATGACACAGAGCCACCAGGGTGGGATGCGTCTGCGGCAGTCACATCAGCCTCTGAATCTGAAGATACAACAGAGGGAGGCAAAGACAAAGGGCGCTTACGGCTAGTGTTACTTTTTAACACTAATCCACTTTTGACACTAGGCTTTCCAAAACTGCTGTAAGAGCTGACAGGGGCTGCGACCCAGGATGTTCCACAGTCACATTGAGGGGGTCTGTAGGTGAAATTTTGTCCTGGGGCTCCATGTTCAACAAATGTAAAAATATGTAACGTCACTTTAAAAAAGTCGCAAAAATGGCATTGCACCGCTGCTACAGCGGTACTGCAAGTCCCAGCCTAACACAGTCTGTTAGCAGTGTGTGAGGAAACTCACAGGAGACCTCAAAAAATGTTACCAAACCGATCAGAAGGCTTGCAGGAACGATCTGTACAGTAGAGAGAAATGATCTGACACAGGAAGTGAAAACACCTGGGTGATTCCTAGAGTGTCTGAAGCCTTGCCTATGCTGTCTAGCACTGTGGACCAGAAGAAAATGACCGCCTCATGCATTCCTTTGGGGAGGATGGAGGACACTTAAAAGGCAACCGTGCTGAACACTTTTTTCTCCTCAGTCTTTACACAGGAAAAGGAGTGGTACACTGACCATGACGGTATGGTTAGCAGTAATTCTCATGACTTGCCGCTATGGCTAACAGAGGATGAAATCAAGGAAAGGCTGGATAAAATTAACACAAATAAATCACGAGACCCGGATGGCGTACATCCGAGAGTACTCAAAGAACTTACTAAAACTATATCTAGACCACTGTTCCTAATCTTTGCTGACAGTATTATGACAGGAAATGTACCAGGGGATTGGAGGAAAGCTAATGTGATACCGATATTCAAAAAAAGGGCAGAGGCATGTCCCAAGAAATTATAGGCCGGTCAGCCTGACATCGATAGTATGTAAACTTCTGGAGGGGATGATAAGGGACTATATCGAAGAGTTTGCTAAAGACAACAACATCATCAGCAGTAATCAGCAGTTCTTGTCAAACCAATCTGTTAACATTCTATGAGGAGGTGAGCTGTGAGCTAGATAGGGGGAGACCAGTGGATGTGTGTACCTGGATGTCGCTAAGGCATTTGATACAGTTCTCCACAAGCGCTTAATTTATAAAATAAGGTCTGCAGGCATTGACCACAAGGTTTGCTCTTTGATATGGAACTGGCTAAAAGGGCATGTCCAAAGGGTGGTAAAAAAAAAGCGCATACTCAAGACTGGTCTGGGGTGGTAGGTGGGGTCCCCCAAGGCACAGTCCTGGGACCAACCTTGTTGGATTTATTCATAAACAGCACTGAGGACAGGATCAGTAGTTCTATATCAGTTTTTGCAGATGACACAAAATTGGGCAGGGCAATAACTACACAGCATGAGGCAGATATCTTACAGAATGACCTGAACAAAATAACAGAGTGGGCAACGACATGGCAAATGAGGTTTAATGTCGAGAAGTGTAAGCTATCGCACTTGGGGACTAAAAACATAAAAGCACAATACACGTTAGGGGGGGAACCTTTGGGGGAATCAAAAAGGGAGAAAGATCTGGGAGTCTTGGTAGGGGATAGACTAGGCAATAGCATGCAATGTCAAGCGACAGCTGCCAAAGCTGGCAGAATATTAGCATGCATAAAGAAGGGGATGTAATCCAGAGATAAAACTATAATTCTACCACTTTATAAAACTCTAGTCTGACCGCATCTGGAGTATTCTGTCCAGTTCTGGTCACCAGTCCTCAGGAGGGATGTGTTGGAGCTGGAGAGAGTCCAGAGAAGGGCAACTAAACTAATTAGGGGATTGGAGGACCTTAATTATGAAGAGTGTCTACAATCGCTTAATTTATTCTCCCTGGAGAAGAGAAGAGAAGAGCCTGAGAGGGGACATTATAGCAATTTACAAATACCTCAATGGTGATCTCAGCATAGAAAAAAAGCTATTCAGTCGCAAGGATTGCATGAGGACGCGAGGACATACAATGCGATTAGAGGAGAAGCGTTTTACCCTCAGGCAACGCAGGGGTTCTTTACTGTTAGGGCTACAAGATTGTGGAATTCTCTACCACAAGTGGTAGTTTCTGCGGGAAGTATGGCTACTTTCAAAAGACTCTTGGACATACATCTCAATGATCGGAACATTAAGGGATATGAGAGATGATTATGGCCACACACACCTACACAGGTTGAACTGGATAGACTATTGTCTTTATTCAACCTCAACTACTATGTAACTATGTAAATAACTGCGTAATGGCCAGATTCTCCACAATAAAGACATAAGTTCTCTGAACGTCCTCTTTCTTTCTTCTGAGATGTAATAGATGTTTTAATAGTATCCACCAGCATAGGTTCAGGAGTGTCAGATCCTAGAAGAACTCTTGGACCCTTAGGAGTATACTGAATAGTAGAAAAACGCATGCCACCATTACTGCCTAGAATTCTCAGTCTCTCCTTTCTCCTTTCAGTAAGTCTTTGATCAATTTGAATACATAATTTAATAAAAGCCTCAAGGTCATCAGGATTTTCTACTCAGGCAACCTCATCTTTTACTTGTTCGGAGAGTCCTTGATGAAACTGACATTTTTTGCGCTGCTGGATTCCAATTGGTATCTGAAATCCAATGTCAGAATTCAGTTGTGTACTCTGCGACAGAGCGTCTACCCTGCCGTAAATTGTGCAATTTTGTCTCAGCAGTAGCGCAATGGTTAGGGTTTATCAAAAACTTGATTCATAGCAGCCACAAAATTATTGAAATTACCCAGGATGACATTGTCTTTCACCACATAAGGGGAGGCCCAGGCTAAGGCTTCCTCATTTAGCAGGTTGATAATAAACAGCACCTTTTTCCTGTCAGAAGTAGATGCAGCAGGTTGCATCTCAAAGTATATACGACATTGATTAAGGAAACCTCTGTAATTACGATGATCTCCATTAAACTTGAGTCGGAGGGGCATTCATGTGTTAGTATCAACCGCAACAACTTTTCGAGAAAGCATGTCCTGCAATCGTCTAGTCTATGCAGATGTCCTCTTGTAGCTGTTTCACTTCAGTTTGTAACTCAGCAAACTTTTCCTGGTAGGTAGCACCAAACGCCTGTAACTCAGAGATTTGCACCCTGAAAGGAACCACAGCAGCTGCTACAATGGCCTCCATGTTTTGGGGCAGAATATTCTGTCACGGTCTGGAGTCAGGCTCGGAGGCCAGTAGCTATAGCAGAGGAAACTCACATGGGAACCAGCAGGATAGGAACACAGGTAGGTCACCTTGGCAGATGACACAGGCTCATCTGAGGTGTGGAATCTAAGTACTAATCAGTGTTCACCAGAGCTCCTGATGGAGGAGATGGATGTTGCTGCATGTTAGCAACAGGTCGCGGTCCTCAGGATTGCCCCACCAGGAGGTAAGCAAGCCAGGGTCCATTAGCAAATATAGCAGGTATATACAGGTAGGGATCAAGCAGAAGCGTAGTCGAGGAACAAGACAAATGTTGATAATGGATGATAGCGAAGATACGGGCGGCAGCAGGAGAGACAAGCGAGATATTGGCTGGTGAAGGCACAATATTCTGGCAACCGGGAAGTGCAGAGACATGGCTTGAATCAGGAAGTTCATGGGAGGAGCAAAGGGTTCAATGTTCAAGGCAATTGAGATTTAGAGCAGGATCATTCAAGGATTTGTCCAGGGAAATGTCAAGCATTCCAGGTGGTTCAGCAAGCAGAGTCAGACACAACAGAGGTCCCAGGTTCAAGTCTAGGTCCTGACAGGTTCCCTTGACCAACTACTGTATTTAAATGTTTTTTACATAAATAGCTGAATATACATAATTTCTAAAATGTTAAAGATAAATTCCAGCAATGGATATTTTACATAGTTACATCATTTTAGCTTGGACCAATGTAACTATGTATATACCATACCGGCTGATGTCCTCGGAAGCTGGAAATCACTGTAGTAGACACCGCTACTCCAGTGATCTCCACTTACTTCTGGGTCCCATACCAAGTGGCCCCCATGCTGCATTGTGAACACAAGAGATCACCACTCAGCATGGGCACCATTCAAAGATTGCTGACTATGTAAAAATACCCATACCTGGAATTATTTAGTACTGTAGATCTAAAGCCAACCTTTTTTTGTCATTATGGATAGAGCAGGAAATGGCTAAGATCCATTATTTTTATTTTTATTTTTTTACCATCTGTATTCTACTGGAAATGTTTCTCTTATATTTCTATCCTGTAGACACAACAGGACTTGAGAATGAGAAAAGGGGGAGGTGTGGAGAAAGGAGGACCACAGTGGGTGACACCCACGGGGGACCAAGGTACATCTGGGGCCTAACAGAAACTTGCCTGTTGGCCCTATGAGGTCAGAGAGCCACCGCAACCAGAAATCAACAGGACAAAAAAGATAAAAGCAAGAGGGAACAAAGAAGTGTCACCTCAGAGGGTTGCAACAAAAGGGAGATGCTCAGATCTGATAAGTCAAAAGGTAAAAATACTTTACTGAAAAAATTGAACAAATTAACATCTGATACAGAGTCCACCACAGTGTAGTGGACAGTGATACCACTGAGGAACCTTGACAAACTAACATATGCAGCTCACCCCAATACTTTCTACCGCCGTGTCTCTCCTCCCCCACCGCTTCCCGTGGACATTTAGTACCTTGTCTGCTTCCATCTGAGGAATGCATTTTCACAATAGTTTCTCTGACTTGTAATTTCTGACCTGAGGATCAACAGGGAGATTTCAGCTTTGTCCACTACGCCCCGCTACTAACCTCCATGAGCAGGAATTATCTTGCTAAGTCCTCAGTATCTTACATCAGTGATGAGCAGATTTCTCACCTATACACAACTGTGATCGATTGAGTTCCATCACATATTAATTTACTTTCCACATGAACCTGCCCATCACTTACAGGAGTAAGACACGTGGCAAACATCAGGATCATCACCTTGGTACCACTGTACAACTAACCAAAGTTATTGTCTACTGAACATCATCATAAATCATATCCCAAATTCAATGCATGGTACCATGGTTACCCCCCCCCCTTTTTTTCATGTTGGCATGCCAACATGTACTCAGTGATTCTCCAGTAGTGGTTATAGTCTGCATGGACTGAACACTATTACACACTGAGTTACATGTTTGTCAGGTTCTTTTGTGACAGGTGGGACATGGGGCGCGTGTGTCTTTGTTTTTATGCTGTCTTTGTCTACTGTTAGTTTGTCCGGTTCCTCAGTGGTATCACTGTCCACTACACTGTGGTGGACTCTGTATCAGATGTTAATTTGTTAAATTTTTTCAATAAAGTATTTTTACCTTTTGACTTATCAGATCTGAGCATCCCCCTTTTGTTGCAACCCTCTGAGGTGACACTTCTTTGTTCCCTCTTGCTTTTATCTTTTTTGTCCTTGAGAGAATAACACTCTGAAGTGAGAAAAATCAAAAAAGACAATTGTCCATGTTGGATGTTGTTCCATCTTTTCCTGTTCTGGTGATAACGCAAACATTTAGATTAGTTTTGGTCTTGGTGACAGCCCTCACTAGAACAAAAAGAGACAGTGCATTGCCCTAGGAATACAAACAGAAATAAAAAACCCAACAGGGGCACTAAACTTTTTCTGCTCTAATCCAAACTAAAAAAAACTAGATATAATTAAAGGCATGGCCACATCATAAGTGATTACTCTTATCCTTCAAAATAAATATATCTAATACCCTGTGGTAATTTTTTGAAAATGTCCACAAGTCCCACATACAGCAATAAGTATAAAACGGCTGAAGACAAAACTAAGTAATTCAATAAAAATAAAAAAAAAATTCCTAGTGCTAACTTGCTGTTTGAGAAATTTGCAATTCAATCAGAATCTTAAATTGCCAACAGCATCATTAATTAATTTGAAAATATTCACTCTAAGTAATATCACATTCACCTAATGTAAGCTGACATGTTCTTTAGACACACATACTAAAAAAAAAAAAAAAGAAAAAAAAAGGTTTTTCTTAGCAAAAGTAAATAAATTGTGAATTTTATAAAGGAATTGCAAAACTCACCAACTGAAATAAGCATAAAAAAGCTTAAAATCTTAAGAAAAAAAAAAAATATATATATATATATATATACATATATACAGTATCTCACAAAAGTGAGGACACCCCTCACATTTTTGTAAATATTTTATTATATCTTTTCATGTGACAACACTGAAGAAATGACACTTTGCTACAATGTAAAGTAGTGAGTGTACAATTTGCATAACAGTGTAAATTTGCTGTCCCCTCAAAATAATTATACACAGAGCCATTAATGTCTAAACCACTGCCAACAAAAGTGAGTACACCCCTAAGTGAAATTGCCCTAATTGGGCCCAAAGTGTCAATATTTTGTGAGGCCACCATTATTTTCCAGCTTTACCTTAACCCACTTGGGTATGGAGTTAACCAGAGCTTCACAGGTTGCCACTGGAGTCCTCTTCCACTTCTCCGTGACAACATCATAGAGCTGGTGGATGTTAGAGCTCTTGCGCTCCTCCACCTTCCATTTGAGGATGCCCCACAGATGCTCAATAGGCTTTAGGTTTGGAGACATGCTTGGCCAGTCCATCACCTTTACCCTCAGTTTCTTTAGCAAGGCAGTAGTCGTCTTGGAGGTGTGTTTGGGGTCCTTATTATGTTGGAATACTGTCCTGCGGCCCAGTCTCTGAAGGGAGGGGGATCATGCTCTGCTTCAGTATGTCCCAGTACATGTTGGCATTCATGGTTCCCTCAATGAATTGTAGCTCCTCAGTGCCAGCAGCACTGATGCAGTCCCAGACCATGACACTCCCACCACCATGCTTGACTGTAGGCAAGACACACTTGCCTTTATACTCCTCACCTGGTTGCCACCACACACACTTGACTCCATCTAAACCAAATAAGTTTATCTTGGTCTCATTAGACCTCAGAACATGGTTCCAGTAATCCATGTCCTTACTCTGCTTGTCTTTAGCAAACTATTTGTGGGCTTTCTTGTGCATCATCTTTAGAAGAAGCTTCTTTCTGGGATGACAACCATGCAGACCAATTTGATGCAGTGTGCGGTGTATGGTCTGAGCATTGACAGACTGACCTCCCACCTCTTCAACCTCTGCAGGAATGCTGGCAGCACTCAAATGTCTATTTCCCAAAGACAACCTGTGGATATGACGCTGAGCACATGCACTCAACTTTTTTGGTCAACCATGGCGAGACCTGTTCTCAGTGGAACCTGTCCTGTTAAACCACTGTATGGTCTTGCCACTGTGCTGCAGCTCAGTTTCAGGGTCTTGGCAATCTTCTTCTAGCCTAAGTCATCTTTATGTAGAGAAACAGGTCTTTTTTAGATCTTTAGAGAGTTTTTTGCCATGAGGTGCCATGTTGAACTTCCAATGACCAGTATGAGAGAGTGAGAGCAATAACACCACATTTAACACACCTGCTCCCCATTCACACCTGAGACTTTGTAACACTAAGGAGTCACATGACACCGGGGAGGGAAAATGGCTAATTGGGCCCAATTTGGACATTTCCACTTAGGGGTGTACTCATTTGTGTTTAGACATTAATGGCTGTGTGTTGAGTTATTTTGAGGGGACAGTAAATTTACACTGTTATACAGGGCTTTTTTCTCAGAGAATAGGTGCAGGTACTCCCCTCTTCTCAGTCACCCTTTGTCTCCACCCCCTACCCACCTCCGAGTGCTGTCCTTTGGTTCCACCCTCTACCCACCTCCCAGTACCCCCCCCCTTTTAGAGAATACAGAACCAAGTATCATGTTGTGGTTCTAGGTAATTTGTATAGAATTTGTTAATGATAACTAGTGATGTCGCGAACATAAAATTTAATGTTCGCGAACGGTGAACGCGAACTTCCGCAAATGTTCGCGAACCAGCGAACATTGCGAACCGCCAAAGACTTCAATAGGCAGGCGAATTTTAAAACCCACAGGGACTCTTTCTGGCCACAATAGTGATGGAAAAGTTGTTTCAAGGGGACTAACGCCTGGACTGTGGCATGCCGGAGGGGGATCCATGGCAAAACTCCCATGGAAAATTACGTAGTTGACGCAGAGTCGGGTTTTAATCCATAAAGGCCATAAATCACCTAACATTCCTAAATTGTTTGTAATAATGTGCTTTAAAACATCCAGTGTGTGTATACGATCAGGTATGATGTTGTATCGATCAGGTAGTGTAAGGGTTACGCCCGCTTCACAGTGACAGACCAAACTCTGACAGGCCAAACTCCCCGTTTAACGCACCGCAAACATCCGCAAACAGACCAGAACCGACCAAAATGGGACAGGAACTGGGATTTAAGGGTTAGGGTTAGTTTTAGTGTTAGGGGATAGGGTTAGGGTTATGGTGAGATACTTAGGGTTAGAGTTAGTAACCCTACCCCTACGCCTCTAACCCTAACCCTCTAACCCTAAGCACTAAAAATAACCCTAACCCTAGCCCTAACCCTAACCCTAGCCTTAACCCTAATTCTCATTTTTTTTCTGGTTCTGGACATGCTACAGAGCTGAAACTTCACAGGTACACTTTTTAGACCCCCCCCCCCCCCCGACACCAAATCACACAAAAAAGTTCTTAAAAATTGTCATTTTTGATAGAGAGCCAATTATTGGAAAAATTACAAAAAAATAAAAATAAAAAAAAAATAAAAAATTTCTTTGGATTTGGGGGGTCTAAAAAGTGTACCTGTGAAGTTTCAGCTCTGTAGCATGTCCGGAACCAGAAAAAAATTACAAATTAGGGCTAGGGTTAGGGCTAGGGTTAGGGTTAAGGTTAGAGGGTATGGATAGGTTTAGTGTTAGGGGATAGGGTTAGGGTTACGGTGAGATACTTAGGGTTAGAGTTAGTAACCCTACTCCTACCCCTCTAACCCTAACCCTCTAACCCTAAGCACTAAAAATAACCCTAACCTTAGCCCTGACCCTAACCCTAACCCTAATTCTAATTTTTTTCTGGTTCTGGACATGCTACAGAGCTGAAACTTCACAGGTACACCTTTTAGACCCCCCCCCCCAGACAATAAATCCAAAGAATTGTTTTGTTTTTTTTTTTTTGTTTTTTTTTTTAATTTTTCAAATAATTGGCTCTCTATCAAAAATGACAATTTTTAAAAACTTTTTTTGTGTGCTTTAGTGTCTGGGGGGTCTAAAAAGTGTACCTGTGAAGTTTCAGCTCTGTAGCATGTCCAGAACCAGAAAAAAAGATAATTTTTCAGTAGAGCAGGGATGGTGGGAACCCTCCTTTTATAACTATATGATCTTTTTTTTCTGGTTCTGGACATGCTACAGAGCTGAAACTTCACAGGTATACTTTTTAGATCCCAGACACTAAATCCAAAGAAATTTTTTTTTTTAAGTTTTTTTTTTTTTTTAATTTTTTCAATAATTGGCTCTCTGTCAAAAATGACACTAATCCCAGAAAAGTCATGCCTGCCTCCAAAAATGCCTGATAAATATATAGAAGAAAAAAAAATAAAAGCAGACTGATATACCAGCCCTAAAAAGGGCTTTTTGGGGTGCTGTCAGGATGCTGTCCTTACAGCAGGAGTGGACACAGAACACTGGCCTAGCTAATGATTTCCCTATAAATTCAGCAGCAACAGCAGCCCTCTCCCTGCTCTAACTAACTCTGCAGCTTCAGAATGAATCTAAGATGGATGCTGCCCTTGCTTTTTTATAGGAGGTGGGAGGGTCTGGGAGGGAGGGTATGCTGATTGGCTGGAATGTGTCTGCTGACTGTGAGGTACAGGGTCAAAGTTTGCTCAATAATGATGTATAGGAGGCGGACCGAACATCGCATATGTTCGCCCGCCGAGGCGAACGCGAACATGCGAAGTTCACCGGGAGCTGTTCGCCGGCGAACAGTTCGGGACATCTCTAATGATAACTAGAAAAGCAGTAAAAATAGATCCCCTGGAATCAGCAACAATAGACCCCCCAACAATAGATTCCCCCAGCAAAAATAAATCTTCCCCTGCAACAATAGAAAAAACAGTAAACTAGATCCCCTGCAATCAGCAACATTAGACCCCCAACAACAATAGGCCCCCCAGCAACAATAATATCCTCCCCTGCAACAATTGCCCCCCCCCATTAAATCCTCCCCTACAACAATAGTCCCTCCCCACCAAAAACAATAGCCCCCCAGCAACAATAGTTTCCCCAAGTAAAAATAAATCCTCCACTGCAACAATAGCACCCCCTCCCACAGCAAAACTCCCTCCAACAACAATAGATTCACCACAGCAACAATAGATCCCCCAGCAGACAGCATCAATATGCCATTCAGCTCACCCCACTGACCCTAGCACCCCTTTTCCATTGCATACATTCAGACTGGATGTCCCATAACTGCGTTCCCCCGCGTTCCCGCTAAAAAAAAATCCCTGCTGTTATACAAGCTGTACACTCACTACTTCACATTGTAGCAAAGTGTTATTTCTTCAGTGTTGTCATATGAAAAGATAGAATAAAATATTTACAAAAATGTTAGGGGTGTACTCACTGCTGTGAGATACTGTATATATATATATATATATATATATATATATATATATATATATATATAAAAAACCATGTGAGATGTGAGGTTATATTAACAATTATTAAGTAATACTAATTTATAGTTAAGTAATAATAATAATTATTAGAATTATTATTTAAATTTAAGTATGTCTTAAGTATAGTTAAAAGTTAAACTTTCACAGGGCTTGACAAGCTACTTCACATATCCACGTGACAGTGCACAAGCCTTTAAGCTTGAACTATAAGCAAGGGAAGGTTATAATCCCTGTCAGATTTTATTTCGCAATCTGTGTCCCATTGCAGAGATTTCCCTTCACTTCCTGTCCCATAGCCAAACAGGAATCGAGAGGAAATCCCTGCAAATTAAAAAAATTCCTTGGGGATCTCTGGTCACCAGAACTAGTGTCCACATTGGAAGATTTCCCCTCCATTACTCTTCTGGTGACAATCCAAAATTTGGGATTTTATTTTACCTTCACTTTCAATGATAATGGTAAACAGGGCAAATAGAGAGGATGAATCTCCCTAACAGGGGAACAAACAGCAATAAAAACTGACAAGCATTCTAATCCCTCTCTACTTTATCCAAAACTAAAAAATAAAGTTTTGCCTTTCGTTATACTTTAAGATTATTGAACTTCAGAAATCTATTGCTACATTATGAAAGTTAAAAGGAATCTAGCACCCTATAGTGTGTGCTACCAGAAGTGTAGTAGAGGGAAATTTAACTCTGGTTCATGCTGTAAACTACTAAATTGAGTCAGGGTTACTAGAGGACAGGGCTGGATGACTCATCCTGGCAGCTCTCTGGTGCCTTCCGCTGGTGTCTGGAAGGTTGGAGAACCTTCTAGAATTATTGGGTGGGGGGTAGGAGGAGCTGCCATTAATATTTATGGGGCTCCAGCCAATCCCCAGCGGCGGGCTGCAGAGGACTGGGACAACCCCTAAAAATACTTGGGCCATGCCAGCAGGGGAGTCAGGTGGAAGATGGAGTTGGAGTGCTGAAGAGAGGCTGTTGGTGGCCCTTGAGAAAACCCCTGCTAGGGAGGGGTATTACCTTAGGCCAAGTGTTTTGAAAGGCTGGCCTGGAAGGATCCTAAGCAGGAGGTGGTGGAAGGACCCATGCCGGAGAGGCAGCGGGAAGGAGCATGGAGAAACAGTGAGTATTTCAGCAAAGAGCAGGGACAGACCGGGGGAGAGGCTGCCATCTGCAACAGGCCTCTCTTGAAGACTGTATAGTGCCAAGTCTTCATCCAACCTTGCCCTCGAAGGTCTCAATTAATGTATGCCAGCCGGGCTTGATTGGAGTAGAAGTCAGGAGGACTGGGAGAAAGGGCAGCCAGGCATGGCTGGTGGCAGCCAGACGGGCTAGCATTTTTCTGCAAGCAAGTGGAGCTGGGAGCAGTGGCCACAGGGAAGCAGAACGAGGAATGGCATGCTGTTTACTCACTGCACAATTTTGTCAAGGGGCTGAGAGTCCTTGCCTGTAATGAGCCTTTGCTGAACTGACACAAAAGGACTGTTAGTTCCCCAAGAGTTAGCAGCAGAAACTTTACTGGAAACCAAGCTTGTGCAAGAGGAAGGAAAAGTGCACTTTTTGTAAATAGGGAGAAATTGTCCCTTTGTGAATAGTTTTGGACATCTTTCCCCACCTCATGCATATTATCAATCCCTAATAAAACATCAAAAACAAGCAAGGACTTTTTTCTGCATTGGAGTGTGTGATGGAAATTCTATGTGACCTGCTGTGCAGCAGTGGGAACCCGGGACACTAGTGACACCTACGAGGGTAGTGCTACAGACAGTATCATAGATAGTTAAAATTTAATTTAAGGTTTGAATATGATATCCCACCTCAACTGGATTTACCCCCACCCATATACACACACCGCTTCTAACGAATCCATAAGTACACTCCCAGCTTATCCAAGGAAAGTTCCGTAGCAACAAGAAGAATATTGAAAGCAATGACTATCACCAGTAAGCGCTCTGTCTCTCAGCTGCTTTCCCAGTTACCAGAAGTACAGAAGGGAAGTAGGTAATCACTCTCAGTATTCCCAGAGGTAGGACACAGCACACATTCAATCTGATTTATTTGATTATTTAGGATTATGCATTCAACAATTGTGTGCAGACAGATAAACAGTATCCTATCCTATGTGCCTGTGATGTATGCAGAAGCAGACCTACAGGCTGCAAACTATGTGCACTGAATTTACCAACAAGTGTGGTTGGTTATGGCATATATCAGCAAAGTGGTGGCACGCCTTATACAAAAATGTGAACTTCACTAATGTTTTGTGATCTGACAGATGTATGGGATTTTATATGCATGTCTCATTAGGAACATAAAAGCATGAAGAAGATACTAGTATAGGTAAAGACATTTGTGGAAAAGCCATAAAAAAAAAACGCACTGGGGTCATGCAAAGATACACTCACTATGGCAAATGCACATACACAATATTATACATACTGAATAAGCTATGAAATAGCATGCAGTAGGATTTGGTCAACTGCACATTGTGCTGTTATGTGAGACTGATTATTACTACATACTAGGGATGTATAAGGATGAGTGAACCTGGCTAGGTTCAAACAAGCCAAGTACGGAAAACCTATCAGGAAGCCAGGGAACCCTGAACTTAGCACCAAATTGCACTAAAATTCATGAGAGACAAAACCTAGCTATTTGAGTCTGACCTTTTTTAAGGCTAATAGCCAAGCAATTGTTAAAAATAGAAATGGGTAGCTGGGCACTGCCACGGGAGATGTGTACCAATGCAAATACATTTTTTAAAAATACCATTCAGGGAGGAGAAGGTCTTTTCACATAGTTCAAGGGCCAACACTATAAATACACAATCCTTTAAATATTATGCTTTTAGGATGCCTTTGAGATACACGTGGTGCTATAGATCAGTGCAATTTATTCCTTAAAGCAGAGTTACGGTCTTTTTTTTTTAGGATAAAACTACCCCTGGTTTTTTAGACGCTCGCTCATTTACCATTAGCTATCTTCAAAAGTGTCCCCGGTTTGTTTTTGAGCTGCATTGAAAACGTACCTTTCTCTTCTTCTGTACAGCATGGCCATCTATACTGTGGGCATGTTAAGTCCTTTGGGTCTCTGTTCCGGGTTTCGGTGCATGCTGACGATCGTGCGCATGTGCAGTGCAATGAAATCGTGCCCCACTGCCTGTTGGCTGGGGTTCCATAGCGATGGAGGGGTTGGAGGAAGTTCCTCCACAAGTTGCTATGGAAACCTCTTCTATCAATCAATGGGCTTTATCAAAGACATCATTATATACTCTTTGATAACGCCCATTGAGGCGGGCGAAATGCGTCAACGCACTTCCTGGGGACGGCTTAACCACACGACGTCACTTCTGCCTACTCGTGGAAAGCATGCCGGCTAGCGATCCCGGAAGTGGACGCAAGTTATGCAGGTGTTTTACATGCTGTCTGATATTTCTACCTTTGTGAGTAGCTTTTTTTAATGATATTGATATTAATAAATCCCTGCGGGCTTCACTATGTCTGGGTCCTTCCCTCTTTTTTGAGCATCTGACCAAGAAGGGGCTATTGTCTAAAGTTGGAGGCTTATTTGGTGGTGTGCTGATCCATCCATTCCCTGGTCCACATTGGAGATATCATTTTTTTGAGGCTTGATTATTCCCAGTATCTGGTGAGTGGATCCCCAAAAGGGTCATTTTTGGAGCACTTATCACTGTGTGGAGCACTTCAGGCACTTTCTGTCCAGCACCTTATTTTGGCAATTCAGTGGACTTATATATTTCTGGACTGCACTTTATTTTTGCACAATTCCACTATAGCACTTAGTATTTTTGATACATTTGATATATTGTAAACATTTTTATACATATTTATTGGTATTTATGTTGTAATGTTTGGGGGATTGTGGCTTCACAGGACCGAGTGCAAAACCGTTCAACTTCAAACAAAAAGGCTTTTATTCAGCAGGTAACAAAAAGTTATGGCTTCCAGCAGCACACAAGCACAAAATACAAAATAAAGTCTGCTTGTCTTCAGCACAAAAGTAAAAGGAAAACACATACAGTTCGTAGATTGGGTCTTCGCCCCCCCAGGTTTAACAGTCCTTGTTAAGTCCTGTTTCTTGCAGCCTCCAGCAAAACTCCCAGCTCTCCAAACACAGGCGCATACACCAACTCATCCTCTCCGCCCCTCTATCACTACTTCCTGTCTTCTTTTAAGAGCTGCTTCCTGGAGGTTCTGTGTGTGCTGGAATCCTCAGTCAGAGGTGGAGACCCCTTCCCACCCGAATATCGCTTCAGGGTCTCCGAAATCCTGGGTCCCAAATATTTCTCAAATAAACCAGAGAGAACTGTGAATCAGTCCTCTCCTGTTTCAGGCTATTCCCGGGGATTCCTCACCCGTCCTGGGTGACCCTCTGAGTACTTCCACACTTCCCTTAAAGGGACCATAACCCAAAAATTGGTGCTATATAGCACCCGTCCAGGACCCAACCTTGGCGTCCTGTACACATCCCCCCCCTCTGCCTCAACGCGGAGGTGTTGGAGGCACCATTTGACACCATGTAATGGACACGGGAGAGGGCATCAGCATTTTGATGTTGTCTCCCGGGTCTGTGCTCTACTACAAAATTGAACTCCTGGAGAGAAAGAAACCATCTTGTCACCCTGGCAGTGGTGTGTTTGTTCTGCCTCATCCAGGTCAGCGGAGCATGGTCTGACACAAAGCGGAACTTTCTGCCCAGGAGAAAATACCTTAGAGAGTCCAAGGCCCACTTAATGGCCAGACACTCCCGCTCCACCACAGCGTAGTTTTTCTCGCTGACGTCAGCTTCCTACTACCATTGATCACTTGAGACAGGACTGCCCCCAACCCTTCACTTGAACCATCTGTCTGCACTATGAAATCCCTAGCAAAGTCCGGAGCTACGAGTTCCGGATGTTGGCACAACGCAGTCTTAAGCTTCCGAAAGGCTTCTCCGGCCTCGGAGTTCCATTTTATCATGACTGACTTTTTGCCTTTGGTCAAGTCAGTCAACGGTGCAGCCACGGTGGCAAAGTTGGGCACAAACCTTTGGTAGTAGCCAACTATGCCCAAAAATGCTCTGACTTGTTTTTTGGTTAAGGGACGGGGCCAGTCCTGTATGGCTTCTACCTTGCTCCTTTGAGGCTTCACCAGCCCTCTACCCACAATGTACCCTAGGTACTTGGCTTCCTCCATCCCGATTGCACACTTCTCTGGGTTGATGGTGAACCCTGCTCTTCTCAAGGAGTCTACCACTGCCTGAACCCGGGGAAGATGAGACTCCCAATCCGTACTGAAGATGACTATGTCATCTAGATAGACGGAAGCATATCGTAGATGTGGGCGCAAAGTTTTATCCATGGCCCCTTGGAATGTGGCGGGGGCTGAGTGAAGACCAAATGGCATCCTCTTGTATTGGAAGTGGCCTTCTGGGGTACAAAAGGCTGTTTTCTCCCTGGCCTCCTTGGTTAGGGGAATCTGCCAGTACCCTTTTGTGAGGTCCAGCGTGGTGATATACCTGGCTGGGCCCAATCGCTCAATCAGCTCGTCCACCCGGGGCATGGGATAAGCATCGAACTTGGAGACTTCATTAAGTTTCCTAAAGTCATTACAGAAGCGAAGTGTGCCGTTGGGTTTAGGTACCAACACGATTGGACTCGACCACTCGCTCTGTGACTTTTCAATGACCCCAAGTTCAAGCATCCTTTTCACCTCCTCTGATACTGCCACCCTGTGAGCTTCTGTAATACGATAAGGTTTTAACCGGATTTTTACCTTGGGCTCGGTTACAATGTCATGCTCGATGACGTTGGTGAGACCAGGCAACCCTGAAAACATGTCCCTATTTCTTTGCAGAAACTCTTTTGCTTGTTGGGATTGGGGCCTCGACAGGGTAGCAGCAACCTGCACCAGGTCAATCCCTGCAGGGTCCCCTGACTGGACACCTACCACGGCAGATACCTGTTCTCTGTCTCTCCACGGTTTTAACAAATTTATGTGGTAGATCTGGTATGGTTTTCTTTTCCCGGGCTGGTGTGCCTTGTAGTTCACCTCCCCCACCTTTTCTACTACCTCATACAGACCCTGCCATTTGGCCAAGAACTTGCTCTCCACCGTGGGTATGAGAACAGCCACCCGGTCCCCTATTTGATACTGTCTGACTTTAGCCGACCGGTTGTATACCCTTTTTTGGGCATCCTGAGCCTTCTGCAGGTGCTCCCTCACTAATGGCATCACCTTAGCCACCCTCTCCCGCATTTGGGAGATATGTTCTACCACGGTCTTGTGCGGTGAGGATTCACTTTCCAAGGTTTCCTTTACCAGATCAAGCAACCCCCGGGGCCTTCGCCCATACACTAGCTCAAATGGTGAGAAGCCCGTGGATGCTTGTGGAACCTCCCGGATGGCAAACAACAGGGCAAGGAGTAACATATCCCAATCCCTCCCGTCTTTCTGGACCACTCTTTTTAACATGGACTTTAGAGTTTTGTTAAACCTTTCAACTAGGCCATCAGTCTGCGGGTGATAGACGGACATCCGCAACTGCTTAATCTGAAATAGCTTGCACAAGTCCGCCATCACCTTTGACATGAAAGGGGTGCTTTGGTCCGTCAATATCTCTTTAGGGAACCCTGTTCGTGAAAACATTTGGAATAATTCCCGAGCAATGGCCTTAGAGGAAGTTTTCCTTAAAGGGACTGCTTCTGGATACCTAGTTGCATAATCTAGGATGACCAATATATATTGGTGCCCCCTTGCTGACTTAACCAGGAGACCTACGAGATCCATGGCAATCCGCTCAAATGGCACCTCAATGATTGGTAAGGGTACCAGGGGATTTCTGTAGTGGGATAATGGGGCAGTTAACTGGCAAGTGGGACAAGATGCACAATATCTTTTAACCTCAGCCTTTACCCCTGGCCAGAAGAACCTGTCGGTTATCCTGGCTTCTGTTTTTTCTGCCCCAGGTGTCCTCCCAGTGCGTCGTTGTGGGCTAGGTCGAGGAGCATCCGCCTATATGGCTGGGGAACCAGCAACTGCTCTACAGTTTCCCCTCGGCTTTCAGCCACTCGATAAACCAAGTCCCCCTTCAACGCAAAATGAGGAAACCTTTGGTCTGCACCTGGCAGTTGTGGCACCCCATCAATAACGGACACCTGCTCTCAAGCATTGACCAAGGTAGGGTCCCGTAATTGGGCGGTGCCAAACGCACCCCGGGATACATCCAGGCCTGGGTGCACCGGCCTTGAGGATGTTTCCCCTTCAACCTCCTCAACCGGGAACTGCAAAGGGGAGAGTTCCTCGTCATCCTCCCCCAACATAACCTGTAATGGGGAGACTTCCCCTTCCTCAGAGGCCAGCTTGGTGTTGCCCCCCGGAGCATTAACACCATTCTCTATGAAGTCCTGATCAGGGACAGGCATTTCCACACTAGAGAGGTGTATTGAGGGGATTTCAGGCCCAGACCCCTCTGACTCTGTCATTTCGAGGCCCCGTGTCCCCAGTCCTCTAGGCTGTCCAGGCAGCTCACATTGTACCTGATTCCACAGTTCAAAAAACAGGGGACAGTCCCGCCCCACAATGATGTCATGGATCAGGCTTCTTACCACCCCAACTTCTTGTGTCACTGACGTATGGCCATAGGCAACAGTCACCGGCACAAGGGGGTACTCCCCGGTGTCCCCATGGATACACACTACCCGTAGAGTCTTGCTGACTGGGCCGAGTCTCCCAATCACTCTGGCATGTACCAGTGTCACCATGCTACCGGAATCCAGTAGCGCCTTGGCCGGAAGGTGGTTCACCCACACTTCACACTCAAACCGTCCTGCAGCCAGATCCAGATGAGTGGCACATGCCCTTTGCACATAGAAGGAGCTTCTCCGACCAGTCCCGCAATCCATTAACTCCTCCTGAAGCGGGCAGTGGGCCCGGGTATGCCCCCAGGACTGACATCGCCAACACTGTATGTCCCCCATCTTTGGGACAGGAACCAACTTTCGTGGTTTTGTGGAAGGTGATGCAGGTTTGTAGTTTCCACCATCTGGCCGGGTTTCTCTCATAGGTGCTGTGGCTGGCCTGGTTGCCCTTGGTGTGGGTTCCCGACGCTTGGCAGGTCCGAGCAGGTCCTCCACCACGGTGTACCTTTCGACCAACTCTACCAGCTGGTCAGCGGTTGCAGGGTCTCCATGGCTTACCCAGCGTTGTAGGTCCTCTGGCAGAGACCGTAGATACCAGTCCATCACCACTCCTTCTACCATTTGGGGGCCTGTTAACTTTTCTGGTTGCAGCCATTTTTTGACCAGCTGTACCAGTTCATGCATTTGGGAACGGGGTGGTTGGCTGGGTTTGTACCTCCAGCGGTGCACCCGCTGAGCCCTGGACAGCCGTGGTCACTCCCAGACGGGCCAGGATCTCCGCCTTCAGTAGGCCTTTTGCGGGTCACCAGTGAGGAAAGGGGAGATAATGCCAGCCCATTGGTCACGGGGCCACCCCTCTCTCTCTGCTATCCTCTCAAAGGTGGTGAGAAAAGCCTCCACAACATCGCTGGGTGTCAGCTTTTGCAAAAAATGGCTGGCTCTCACAGACACCTGGTTGCCAGCGGCGATGACTGGTTGCTCTCGTCCCTGAGCAGGAACGTTGTACAGCCTCCTGCAAGGCCACCACTTGTGCTTGCGTGAACTCCTGCTGTGCAGTAAACTGGGCGGCTAGCAACCGCGTGCTTTCCTCTTGTGCAGCTACAGCCTGTGTGCCAGGGCCTACTGCTGCTGGGCCATCGCTTCCTCATGGCGACAGTTTGCCTCTGCTGAGGCTTGCTGCTGGGTCACGGTGGCTTGCGCCAAAGCTTTGATGACCTCCTCCATGCTTTTTCCTGCTGTTTGTAGTGTCTAAGCTGATTTCACCCAAGACATGCCATAAGTACACTGTCTCTTTAAATGTCAGTTTTTAAGTTTTTAAACGGCTTTTGCGGCTGTAAAATGCACTCTGCCCACATCCGAAACACCAGTTGTAATGTTTGGGGGATTGTGGCTCCACAGGACCGAGTGCAAAACCGTTCAACTTCAAACAAAAAGGCTTTTTTTCAGCAGGTAACAAAAAGTTATGGCTTCCAGCAGAACACAAGCACAAAATACAAAATAAAGTCTGCTTGTCTTCAGCACAAAAGTTAAAAGAAAACACATACAGTTCGTAGATTGGGTCTTCGCCCCCCAGGTTTAACAGTCCTTGTTAAGTCCTGGTTCTTGCAGCCTCCAGCAAAACTCCCAGCTCTCCAAACACAGGCGCATACACCAACTCCTCCTCTCCACCCCTCTATCACTACTTCCTGTCTTCTTTTAAGAGCTGCTTCCTGGAGGTTCTTAACCCTGTGTGTGCTGGAATCCTCAGTCAGAGGTGGAGACCCCTTCCCACCCGAATATCGCTTCAGGGTCTCCGAAATCCCGGGTCCCAAATATTTCTCAAATAAACCAGAGAGAACTGTGAATCAGTCCTCTCCTGTTTCAGGCTATTCCCGGGGATTCCTCACCCGTCCTGGGTGACCCTCTGAGTGCTTCCACACTTCCCTTAAAGGGACCATAACCCAAAAATTGGTGCTATATAGCACCCGTCCAGGACCGAACCTTGGCGTCCTGTACAATGTATATATATAATTTATTTCATCATCAAGTGCACTTTATATTTATGAATCAGATTTCACATATTTAATTTTTGGAATATTATATTTATCACCTTTATCACTTTCCTGGTAGTGCTGTGTTTTAACAATATTTTATTCCATCTTGGCCTTTGCCTAAGTGAACAGCTGTTTCAGGTAACACTTGGTTCACATATAATTTTAGCGCGGGTTTTAATTTAATATATTTTCACATATTTTCAGGAGTTGTTTTCTTATAATGTTGGATATGTAAGTAACTAAGGTTCCTTGAAAAACGCTTTAAAGCATCAAAATGTTTTAATTTTATTAAATTTTGCACTTTGTTTGGTTTTTTGAATGTTAGCAGTCTACCACCAAAAAAGAGATGGGCCCCAATGCTAATGATGTCACATATATACTATATGTACATAGCCACTCCCATTGTGTGAATGATTTCTCACTCTTTCATTGTGTGAATTATTATGTGTCCTTTAATATTTTTATCAGAAAAATACAATGGTAGAAAGAAAAATTTGGATTTAATTAGAGTCCTTTTAAATCAGAGGTAAAGTAATAAACGAGCTGAAATGCTTTGCTTTTCTGTAGAAAATCCCGTTCAAAGTTCCTGTCTGTGCTTCTAATGTGTGAAGGCCTAAGCACTCGGTCCCTTGATCTCTGATTAAAGGGAAACCAGCCAAACTGAACTATGATCTTTCTCTTTCACATGAACACAGTCCTAGGCTTTTGGTTATGCAGCCAGCCCTGAAATTAACACATGAATAAGATTTTAAATCTGAACTCCAGGCCCCATTATTCTAAGTTAGGTGTATTTCTCATTTGAGCCAAAGGATATAAATGTGATTTCTAAATTCCTTATGCTTGTGTAAAGAAAGATAATACCTTGAAGAAGTAACTCTGACATCATCACAAAGTATACATAGAGAAGAGTGGGTTCTTCCTGCTACTTCCTAGTGATGGGTGCCTGCAGAGTGCAAGGCAAATTTTTTAAATGGCTCGATGGGTGCTGCTTGTACTGAGAGGAAAATAAGAACAGCACTGAGGTAAAACTAAGCATGTCCTATGCTTTTGGCCAAAAATTATTCTCCTTGGAGTTTTGCTTCAAGCTCCTTTTGTAAGGTACTTAATTATTCTAGCAAACCTATACAAATAAAATAAACATTAAGATTATGTAATTTTTTTTTATATCCAAAACTATGATTGCTTATTACAGTGATGATCTGATCACTGTTATAAGCAATCATTTTTATAAGTGGCACCTATTCATGTGCCATTTTGTACTAATGTGATAGCTGTTAGTGGTCACAGCTAATAAATGGTACAGGCCTGCCGTGATTGCCCCCTGTACCATTTGATCACTTTGACCATTCGCAGAGATCACAATAATACACAATGAACGGTGGCCATGAATGAAAGCCTTTGTGTACTAATGACATGTTATGGCTGTAATTGGTCACAGTGATCACATGGTACCAGAGCTGGCCCTCACGACGTCCACCCAGGATTGTATTGCTCCGCCAGGCCATCATTTTACAATAGGCTGGTTGGGAATTGGTAAAAACATGCGTTTCATTTCATTTTAAATAATATGAATAAAAACTGACTGTTGTTAGGCCCCCAGCAGGGTTATCTGGTTTGTCCCAGCCACTGTAACTGTCACTTACTGTATGCTGGATAAATCAGTCTGTACGTAATTGTAGAGAACAATATCAATAAAGGAATGTAAAATTAAAAAAAATAAATAAATCATACACTCTCGTTACAGATATTACCACATACAGTTATCTAACTAAATATTTTTCTCCATATTGACTCTTTAAGATTTAAGTAATTACCATTATACTAAAGAAACCTCATTATTCCAGTCGGCGGTAAGCAGGAAAACATCGGTTCTCCCTTGTAATGATACAAAGAGGAAAAGGCCAGATGTTGGTATGTATCAGCTGGTAATTCTTTGTACTGTGTGTACTATAGCAACAGCTAAAAGGATTTATGGTGGAGAGTCTAGCCAACTTTCCAATATGCACTGGTTAATATATAGTAGCTTAACATAATCCATTACATTAAAATCTTCATATGTGGAATATCCCCCTGACAGTTACATAATCTATACACATATCATTTACATAAATGTAATTTAACAGCAGTCTGAGGAGCCATGGTTAACAAAGACATGTATGATTGAAGAAAGGTCTACTCTAGCTGAAGTACAATATAACTTTTACTTAATTCAGAAACTAAATTACAAAAGGTACGTGCAGTGCCAATCACAGTTAGATGTAAATGAAAAGAAAAAGTATATTTAGAGAAGCAATAGGTGATAAACGTAGGGTGCTAAATTGAAAGGCCGAAATGCAATAAATCATCCATAAAAAGCCCAGGTTGCTCTCCTAGTCCTGTAATAAAATGTAATATTATTCAATAAAAAGTAATAAATTGCATTAAAGTCATCACAGGAACTCTGGATTAATGGGTAGCCTGGAGAGACCTTCCTTTGTTACTGTAAATGGAAGGCAGAAATCCAGGTCACAATATAAAATATTAACCAATACTAAATACATTGAGAAAAAACGTGCTAAAAAGTAACAGACAGAACACAAGTGATGCCGAGGGGCAAGGTAAAGTGGCAATAGAGGAGGAGGCAGGATGAGGGTATACAGTGTATTTAATCTCATTTCTCATTTGGAAAAGACAAATGAAAGGGGAAATTATCGTCTGGCATTACAATAAAATGCTCCTTCAATTTTCAATATCCTTTACAGAGCAGAGCAAAGCAAATATTCCACAGTTCACTTGGCGGAGCAATTTGCATTATCAGGCCAATAGTTCTATTTTCAGAAAGCTGATTTAAATTCAAACATACAAATGCATGGAAAGCTATTTTAATTTAGTTGTTAATATATTTATTTAATTGCTTTACAGTTAATTCTCGCTTTATTTATATTGCATGCTGTACAATAAAGAGTAAAAATTTACATTTTTTTAAGTTGCTTAAAAATCGCAATTAAAAAATGTCTTTTGGAAGGGGGAAAAGCCCTGTTACCTTTGCAATCTAATGCCCTTTTAGCTGATTTAGGTTTTCATGCTATCACTCAGTGTAAACAAAGCACTTACTTTTCTTTGTGCTTATACTGCCTGTGCTGGGCAGACAGTTTGAAAAAGTGTGACATACATTATAACCATTTAAAGACATCTATTTATTAAGTGATTTTATACCTCCTAACCACAAAAAGGAAATAATCACATAATTAATTACACAGACCGCTAATCTATCATAGGTTGTGACTTTTGTAGCTTTAGAACACCTATTACTGGCAAATAGATCACGTGGAGCAGAAATGTACAGGGAGCTAGAAACAGGGAGCTAGAGAAGGAGCTAGGGCTACAAACTACACAAAATGGAGCCTCAGTGTTCAATTCTTTCACATTACAATGTAGTACTTTTGCCACTTTTGTGTTCTTCAAAAGCAACGTTGTATAATCTAGTATACACCTTTAATATGGTGGAAAACAATTTGGAAAATGCAGCTAGCAAAATGTGAAATCCCATGTTAGTCAATGAGCGCTGTCTCCATTAGCACTATTGAAGTTGCTCTGACTTTAGAAAAGGTTCCTGTACTACTTCAAGGCAACTTCTATCCAACTTGTGCCCATAGACTTTAATGGAAGTTGCCTCCGAGTAGGATCCTCATTTATATTGAGGTGATTTGGATTAGACATTACAGGAAGATTACCTAGGCATTCCCTGAAAGTTGCTTCAAACTCACTTCAAAGTCACATCAAGTAATACTCAAGTTGCCAGCAAATTGCCAGGAAGTCACCTGGCAAAGTCGCACCATAAGTTGTGCGACTTTCAAGTCGCGGCAGTGTGAATCGAACTTAAGTAATCTGACTGCAGTAGCTGAATATTTAAAGAGTCATTTTTTGCGTTTTTTTACATTTTAAATATATTGAAAGGAAATTATAAGAGTTTGGGGTAGATTTTAATTGGTTATTTAGGTTGTTTTAAAGTTTTTATTTATATATATATAAGCAATCCTTCTTTTGCAAATAAACATTTAACAAAGGATTTCCAGAGTACTTCGGGCTACCTAAAAAACAGCAAAGCATGGCCAGTTTTCACTGATACCTTAAACGTGGCATATAGTAATGGAATGAGTTACCGTGATCTCTCACTGCTTTTATTTATTCAACTGTTTTAATTTTTTGTTGAAGTTATTTTTTAACATGAAGTAAGGAAACTAGAAAACATGAAAAAAGCCTCAAGCTGCACCTGCTGACTCAAAGAATAAATACGAAATATTATTATGCAATATTTAATATACGCATTGCTAAAAAGAAAAAAAGAAAATTATATTTTTTTTAAATCACACAATAAAACAATAAATATAGAAATTATGTATAAAACCACCATACCTCACAATACATTCCCTTAAGGAATTGTTGTTTATTCCTGTGTGGTATGTGTATGTTTGCACATAAATAACAAAAAGATGTTATTGCTGTGCTGACCCAAGATAAGAAAAGTGAATTTGTTTCTTGGGCTAAATGAGTTAGTTAGTTAATTACTACTTTCACAACCTTGTACTCTATCTGTGAATTTAGTCACCCCGTGACTGAAAGCCTTTCTAAAAGTGACACAACTGTTTCTCAAAATGTAACCTTTGATAGAGTTATCACGACAATAGAGCTAACGAACCATATATGTCAATACATCCTGTAGAATACTTAGTCATACAGTAAAACCTTGGATTGAGAGTAACTTGGTGTGAGAGCATTTTGCAAGACAAGCTACATTTTTTTATAAACTTTGACTTGATAAACAAGTGTTGTCTTGATATATAAGTAGAGTCACGTCACGTCACAACTGAGTATAAAAGAAAAGAGAGGTGCCTCTAAGTGTAGCAATATGGTTACATTTAATGAAGGTAAAACATTTAGCAACTCACATGGTTGATGATTAAAACAGGCACATCTAAGTATGCAGGCATCCGGGGTAAAGCTGTCCACATAGACCGTCCTCCGCACCGCCATTGATGTGATCCCTTGTGGAGGCGCCATTTGTGGATGGGAATTTTATCGTTACACAACCTATAACATTGCTATAATCTTTTTATATGGACTATAAACTAATGGACTTATGAATAAATGTTTGTGGAATGAATCATCTAAATTTCCATAATTTCTTATGGGGAAATTTGCTTTGATATATGAGTGCTTTGGATTACAAGCATGTTTCCGAAGCAAATTATGCTCGCAATCCAAGGTTTTACTGTACTCTGTTATATGATAAATGAGAGGAGGGCTATTTTTCTTTGACTGTTTCAAAGTTTTTACTTGATAAAAAGGTAGAAAATTCATGGAATGCAATACAACCTCTGCCTGCTTCCTGGAGAGTAGTACAGTGTGGGGATAATTGGCACATTAGGGGCCACACATGTCAGTTGGGCCCCATAGCCATGGAAATAATAACCATATCATTTGCATGCAAAGAGGAAAGGGGAGAACTTATTTACCTGTCTTTGTTGTCATGGTACAAAAATAAAAAATAAAGAAATTATATAAAAAGAACAAATGAATCCCCTACACGCAAATTATATACAGTTTTATTAGTTCCTGTGTAATGGGAAGTGTTTTCAAGGAACATACCATCATTTTTACTTTTGACATGTTTTAGTGATCAATTCATGACCTCCAATCACCTCTAATTATTTGAATTCATCTACTTGAAATCAAACACCTAATTCCAGGCAAATGAGCCACTTTTTTGATTGTTAAGTCCAAGTAAATTACTAGATATGTAAAAATACTTTTTGACTATACTTTTCTTTTCAACTGCAATGAAAAATATCATACTCTAATTATTCCACTTTCTTGGGAATTGGCGATAAGGATGTAGACTAATAAGAAATATGTCCAGTTTTAACATTTCAATCTAGCTTAAAATGTATGCAAAATGTTCATTAGTTGAAGCATTTCAAAAGCATAGTATGACTGCATTAAATCTACATTCAAAAATGTGTATCTTGTAGTTACACATCTTTCTCTGGATAATTTGCAAGGTCAAAGTAAAGGGCAATGTCTTGTAAGTACAAGCTGTGCTTTTCCTAATAAAATAGTATGTACATCTACTTAGTAGATTCATCTCAGTTCAGTCTAAAAATAAATGTCAATCACGCTCCTCTGCTCACCCTATCATTGGAACCACGCATTAAGCTTCCAAAAATGCCACATCATGTTTTTGGAAGTTGGTCTTTCCCCCATACCTCTGTGACAAGCAGGAAGTATTCTTAATTCATATGGAAACATCAATCATGAAGAAAAGCCAGGACTCTGTGTATCAAGTATTGACCAACATTAATTTTGTAATGTGGGAGCAGCCTGTGAAGCTCTGTAGAGTTGAGCGGACACCTGGATGTCCGTGTTCGGCGGGTTCGGCCGAACTTGAAAAAAAAGTCCGGGTCCGTGACCCGGACTTTTTCCGAACTTTACCCGGACACCGAACCCCATTGAAGTCAATGGGGACCCGAACTTTCAGGCACTAAAATGGCTCTAAAAAACCAATGGAAAGGGCTAGAGTGCTGCAAATGGCAGCAAAATGTACCGTAGTTAAGAGCATGGCAAAAAAAATTCCCCTTTAAATTTGTAATTTTTAAATAGCAGATTAGAACAGCACTCTGTAGTAAAATATAGCTGAACGCTGCACACAACAGACTGATAAAAATATTTTTTTTCACCCTCCTCCTCCTCCTTCTCAGTGGGCTCAAGTGAGGGCAAAAAGATTGTTCACTGCACCACCCCCCACACAGCAAAATCGATGTAGATCACTAACGGACGATTGTTCTGTCCTGTGTCTCCTAATCTCTCCCTGCCTACTCTCTCCAGCCTGTCCCTAAAATGCTCAAATATCTTTCCCTGCCTACACTCCGATCTGTCCCTGCATTCTTTTCGGGCACAATGTTTTTTTTCCCTGTCTGTCCCTAATCAGCAGCAGCCAGCACCGTTGTGTGTGCTCGCTCCCTACACTAGAGCAGACTGACGCACAGTGCGCTGTGTCTCTAGCTTATAAAGACCTGGGTCACATGCTTCAGCTGGCCAATCACAGCCATGCCATTAGTAGGCATGGCTGTGATGGCTTCTATGGCACACCAGTTAAACACTTGTTGATTGGCTGTTAAAAGCCCCCCATTAAAACCGCGCCATTACATACAAAACAGGAAATAAAATTACCGAACATGGATTTTAAACCCGAACATACAGTAAAGTTTTCGGGTCCGGGTAACAAAAATCTAATTATCCGGTACGGACCCAAATAATACAGTCCGTGTTCGCTCAACACTAAAGCTCTGATATTCCTGTGCTGCATAATTCTTATTTTTTAATTCCACACTTTTTTATTGATATAAAAGAGAAGGGCATCTGAACATTACACGGACAGAATGGTCAATATAACTCATACATTATAAAAATACAGAATACAATGGCCAATCTGCGTGAGCAAGGTGCAAAACAGAGAGAAACCAAACAACAAAGGAAAAATAAAGTAGAACAACACGAGCCTATAGTGCAGTAATCTATGCACAATGACATTTCTTTCTGTTTCTCTGAAGTAATAACATATAGGCTCTGAACCAAATTAACTTAATGAATATCAGAGGTGGGTGGGGTATTCCAGCTTCTGTAGCAATAAAACAGGCTATATTCACTCAGATTTGTAAGAGTCTATCCATTACTAGTTGGGTAGGAGCAAGACCAGAAGAATCCAGCCAGCTCTTCCACACAAGAGTAAATTTCTTTAATTTCTTTAACAAATTTCGATAAGCCAGTTGCTCCCTGAGTAGGGGAGAGTTAACATATTCAATCCATTTCTTTCTGGAGGGCATCGTAGGAGATATCCAAAACCTGGCTATCAGCTTCCTAGCCAAATACAACAGTCTCGTTTTCATAGTGTACAGTATATGCCCGGTGGATACTTTTTTAGCATCCAAGGCTCCAAGCAAACACACCAGGGGGTTAAGAGGAATAAGGTTTTGGGCATTGCCACAGCATATGTATAAAATTGCCTCTATGTACATTGCAATGCCCAAAACCTACAAGGTATTGGAACGAGGTCCTGCAAACCATCTCCATGTTCGCCCAAGTGCTTATTCCTATTAATCCCATTTTAGCTGCCTCACTTACGGTCTTTAACAGTGGAGATAGGAGGATGGCATGATTGCCCTATGATGTGCAGGTTTCCCATTAACTGTAAGAAGAGACCATCCAAGGTGTCCTTACAGACTACCTAAAGAAGGATTTGTCATGATTTCACTATGCACTGAAAAAATTAATTGGTGGTTTTGGACTGCAGTCGCCAATCACTGACTTGCACTAGAAGAAGTACTATGGAACTATGGGATGTCACATGATGGTAAAGTCAGATAAGGTAAAAAAAAAATTTCTATTACAGTTTTTTTATGGGTAATGGGTAACGGCAGGTTGGGTGGGGAGATTTTTATGTGCAGAGATAGACTTTAAAGTGTATGTTACCCCAACATTTTATATTCCTGATATGTGTATGTTGTAAACTCTGACAGATTGGATCATTTATATGGCTTAAAAATATACGACAAGTACATGCAGATAACATGATGGCACATACCCTGTGAAAAGAGAGCGAGAGTGAGAGAGAGAGAGAGCGAGAGAGAGAGAGCGAGAGAGAGAGAGAGAGGGGAGAGAGAGAGAGGGGAGAGAGAGAGAGAGAGAGGGGAGAGAGAGAGAGAGAGAGAGAGAGAGAGAGAGAGAGAGAGAGAGAGAGATAGAGAGAGAGAGGAGAGAGAGGAGAGAGAGGGGAGAGAGAGAGAGAGGAGAGAGAGGGGAGAGAGAGAGAGAGAGAGGGAGAGAGAGAGAGAGAGAGATGGGAGAGAGAGAGAGGGGAGAGGGGAGAGAGAGAGAGGGGAGAGGGGAGAGAGAGAGAGGGGAGAGAGAGAGAGAGAGAGGGGAGAGAGAGAGAGGAGAGAGAGGGGAGAGAGAGAGAGGAGAGAGAGGGGAGAGAGAGAGTGAGAGAGAGAGAGGGGAGAGGGGAGAGAGAGAGAGAGGGGAGAGGGGAGAGAGAGAGAGGGGAGAGGGGAGAGAGAGAGAGAGAGAGAATACATGTTTTTACCAAATGTGCCAAAATATCCAGGTAGGGGATGCAGCTGCAGTAAAATCTGTTTCAAAATGCAAAGGGTTACGTATTTACTCAAAAACGAGTTTTGGGGCAACCCTATATAATGTTGGGGTTCTATATAGAAGCTATATATAACATTGTTCAAGGGAAAAGTGATTGAGCAGGAAACCCCTAAAAAATGTGGGAATATGATGGTGTTTACTAATGAATCACTTGCTAGAAGTATGAACTGTGTGCAGTGACAACCTGCAAGTTCTCCAAGTTCGCCAGTTCGTTCCAGTTTACATGGGCGAATTGGCGAGTTTTGCTTTCGAATTCATTATAACGCCTGCTTACATTTTGCAAAACTTTCTTTTTTTAGGCCCAGTTGGCGTTGCACATGCGCACATGAGCCTTCTTGCAGCTCTGGAAGACAGGAGCTATTTTTCCTTTTTACATTTTTGAAGAAATCTCTCTTTATATGTCTCTTTTTGACACCATTTAAAAGCCATTCATCTCAAAATGATATCCCACATCTTCCACAGTCATTTGGGCTCTTTTTAGGGTGCTAAACAATGTTTTAGAAAAAGTAGTCGAGCTTTTAGCTGAACTGTTTTTAAGTCTCGCCCTGACGTTATTGCGTCTTAGTGAATTTGATATTAGGCGTTATTGTCCGCCGACAATACAGTGAATTTCATACGTTAAACTTCGCCATAGCGCAAAAAGCCTGGAGAAGGCGAAATGGCGGTACAGTAAATTAGGACCTATGTGTTAATTTATAAAAATTTTAAAAAAGGTATTTAAAATGTTTATATATATGACAAATGTTTGCCTTTCATTTATTTTTTTAAATTGAATGGGTTGGGTTACCAGATGAGGGTTCACATATACTTTAGGTTTAGGCTCCATTCACACTACCGCGACTTGTCAGGCGACTTGTCAGCCTGACAAGTCGCGGTCCCTCGCGGGCCCATGCAGTGCTACAGGACCCGTTCTAATAGGAGCGACACAAGTCGCTCCGAATTAGAAAAAGGGTCCTGCACTACTTCGGGCGACCTCATTATTATATGAAGTCCGTGCAAGTCGCGCCGAAGTCGCGGTGCACGGGTCTTCACAGGTCGCCCCCAAAGTCGTGCAGAAGTCGTGCAGTGTGAATGCGGTCTAAGGGTTCTTATTTGTTAAGAGTTAGGATAAGGGATTATGTGCTTTATTTATGTTAAAAGATTAAAGTTATTGTAAAGTTTCATTTTTTTTTCTATAAAAATAACATCATGTTATACTTACCTGCTCTGTGCAGTGGTTTTCCACAGGGTAGCCCAGACTATCAGACTATGGATTGAGGACTTCTATCTTCATAACTTTGCTTGTGAATTTGGAACAGCCAGGCTGGTAATCCACACTGCCACAAATGTAGATGGGGTTAAGTCTCTTGCTCTCCTTACTCTCTGACAAGATGACTTGCTGAACGATAACTTATCTTCAGGACAATCTCACTAGCATCCCCTTTCAACTGACACCCATCCACTGACAATCCTAGGAGCAGGGATGGCCACCCTCAGGTCAGGCCCCTTGACGCGAGTTCCTGTACTCACTGTACTGCAGAGACAGATCCTCCAGTGTCTCCCCTCTCAGTCAGCTTCTCTGGGCCTCTGGGTTCAGCTCCTCACTGCTACTCTTCAGGCCCTAAGGGCGACCCCAGAGGTCGCACGGCACCCCTGCAGAGGAGGAGGCAGCCACCCCCTCCCCCCGCGACTCCACTATCCAGCCGAAAGACCTTGAGCACATGTGATCCTGGCTTTTATACAGTATCCCAACATGCACCAAGGCGATTTTTCCTCTGCCAATCACCAGGACTGTATCAAAAGCCCATGCACCCATTCATCAGGTTTCCTCCCACTGTCCAACATGCCTCCCTATTGGACCAGTGTGAAACACTCTCTAGACAGAATGAGTTGCATCCTGAGCACAATGAGCAGACCTCACTAAGAGAACATGCTCTCTGGTAAGCAGAGAACAATATAGATTTACCTGCAGCTCCTCTGGTAAGCAGACAGAGCTCAAACTATACTTTCTCACTAGCAACTACCTAGGAGGGTGCTACAATAGTCCAACGTAATAGGACAAACAATTAACCAATGAGAAGTCCTCAATATAAAGCGAAACAAAAGTGCTTGCATGCTCATAAATAAGTTAATAATGTGACAAGCATGTAGCCAATGAAGATTCCTTGATATTCCTCAACAAAAGAGTGCTTCTGTGTGAAGGTGCTGAAATTTTTGAGTATTTCATGCAGTGTTCAGTGTTCAGTGTCCCACTCCCCAGCAGCAAATACACTTACCAGATATTGTGGACCCCTTAGCCTTATAGCATGTGGGTCTAGCAGGCTGTTACTGATAAGTCAAACCAGGTGCAATTCTTATGTGTCCTTATCAGAGCTATGGCTCATAGAAGGAAAGAGAAGGATCCAAAAATACAAAAATAGTGTAATACCTTCCTTTAACCACTTAAGCCCCGGAAGATTTTACCCCCTTCCTGACCAGGGCCTATTTTGCGATTCGGCACTTTTAACGGACAATTGCGTGTTCGTGCGACACTGTACCCGAATGAAATTGATGTCCTTTTTTTCCCACAAACAGAGCTTTCTTTTGGTGGTATTTGATCACCTGTGCGATTTTTTGATCATGCGCTATAAACAAAAAAAGAGCGTAAATTTTGCAAAAATAACAATATTTTTCACATTTTTTTATATGAAATTCCCCCCAAAAAAATGTAAAAAACTAAATTTTTTAACATTTTCGGCCAATTTGTTTTATACTACATATGTTTGGTAAAAAAAATCGCAAAAAGTGTATTTTGATTGGTTTGCGCAAAAGTTATCCCGTTTACTAACAAAGGGAAAGATTTTTGTTGTTTTTTTTTAACGCGTAATGGCGGCGATCTGCGTTTTTTTTTCCGGTACTGCGACATTGCGGCGGACAGATCGGACCCTTGACTGACATTTTTGACACTTTTGGGGTTACCAGTGACATTTCTACAGTAATCAGTGCTATACATATGCACTGTTACTGTAAAATTACACTGGCAGTGAAGGGGTTAACTTTTTTTTGAGAGGGAGGGGTTATGTGTGTCCCTAGGGGCGTGATTCTAACTGTGATTGGCTGTGGTTTGAGGTGTAGGAACAGTGATCAACGGTCCTACATAGTAGAACCATACGATCACTATTCCTACACAGGGGAGAATGACAGGCGGCTTGTTTACATCAGCCGCCTGCCTTTCTCCCTCTCCACCGATGATGGCGAGTGACCGGTGGACGTCGGGTCCGCCGGTCACACGCGCGGGGGGGTCCCTGACCGCGCGGGAGCACGCCTCCGGGGGGCGCGCGTTTGCTCCCTAGACCCTCACAGGCTAGCGACGTAGTACTACGTCGCTCTGCCTGTGAGGGGCTGACTGCCAACGTAAATAGTCGTGCGGCAGTCGGCAAGTGGTTAATTGAGTTTGAACAATCAGAAATACACTTACAATATTGTAGTCATCATTGCTCAATAATTTTTTGTATTATATGTAATTTATGTAAATTCATCATATTTGTTTATGCACTTTAGTCTTTAGCACATTTGGTGTATTTGTAAGTATTATAATAAGGCTTGATCATTTTATTTGGGTGTGGTTCTAAATTCATTAGGTTAATAGGGTGATAAGAGCATACTTTAGAATTTAGGTCAAGCAACAGAAATAGGGTGAGAGGTTAAATGTTAACCACTTTAGCCCCAGAGGATTTGGCTGCTTAATGACCAGGCCCTATTTTGCGATTCGGCACTGCGTTACTTTAACGGACAATTGCACAGTCATGCGACGCTGTACCCAAACAAAATTGGCGTCCTTTTTTCCCACAAATAGAGCTTTCTTTTGGTGGCATTTGATCAGCTGTGCGATTTTTATTTTTTGCGCTATAAACAAAAAAAGCGTCAATTTTGAAAAAAATTACAATATTTTTCACATTCTTTTATATGAAATTCTCAAAAAAAAAATGTAAAAATCAAAATGTTCTAACATTTTAGGCCAATTTGTTTTCTGCTACATATTTTTGGTAAAAAAAATCACAATAAGTGTATTTTGATTAGTTTGCGCAAAAGTTATTGCATTTACTAACTACGGGAACTACGGGATTTATGCAATTTTCATTGTTTTTTTTTTTTTACTAGTAATGGCACTCGGGGAACCCTGCATTAGATACGGGGCATGTGCTTGGCACTAGCGACCCCACTGTTTAAGGGTAGATTCACACTTATGTATTTTTTGTTGTGCAATAATATACGTGTTAACATGCGTTATGTTAGGTCAGTCCCTTCATTCTAAATGGGCTGCCAATGCACCACAAAGTTCCAAAACAATGCAGCGCACCACAGCATATAGTATGTGCATTGTGGTGTGCTGTAGTGAGTTAAACACTTCTTTACAGTGCATTAGGGTGCCATTTAAAATGATTAGTATTATGCACTGCAGTTGGCCAAATGAGTTGACATGCACTGCCATTATGCACATTAAATATGCATTTTTGTTGCATTTTGTCACAATGCGCATATCTGAATGAACTCTTTGTTTTTAGAACAGTCCAAGCTGAACAAGTGTTAAAAATGTTTAAATGTTAAAGTGGAAATTCCAGCTAAAGCCTAACTAGTCTTCCAAATGCTCCCTTCCCCATCCTATGTATATGCTTACCTATTTTCAGTTCGTTCTGGTCCGGTCACGTAATCCTCTGTGTCAGCCAGCAATGACTGCAGGGGGATGGAGAGAGCGCCCGACAATGGCTGTGAAAGCCTGGAGTGATGATAAAAATTATCACGAAGAGTGTTTTTGAATCAGACATAAATACTTACTCAAAGTAGAGCTTTTTTTTTTTTTTTAACACATGCAAACTTTTGGTTTTTTGAATCAGACCAGTATACTTTGTTCATAGCTGTTCAATATTGCAGTTTTTTAATAACAGTGCTATAAACACAACAATAAATTGCATTATTTATTACATTATAGTCTGTAATGTTATGTTATTTCTATTTTCTGTACTGCAATTAAAGATGGGATGATTGTTTAAATGATAGCTTTGTTGGCAGGTTTGAGATGATTAAATAAAACCGTTGTTGTTTGAGATTAACTGATACTCGGCAAGCAGTAATCCCTGGCATTGCTTTGGGATCATAGAACACTGGCAAATGACATTAATTACCTGCATCATGAGCGGTACACAAAGAACACTGTCACACCTCCCGCTGCAGACAGAGAAATCTTTGTACACAGTTTTCTATGAATATGTGAGTATTGTGCTTCTGATTTCTGAATACAGAATATAAAGACATAATCATGAAGTCAGATGAAATAATTTAGTAATTGTTACAGGTTGCAAGAACATCTGGAATATAATGGTAGATGATGCAAATCAGGCTTTGCCAAAAGTGACTTCTAACCTGGTGGGATAATGGAGTCTTACAAACAGCGGGATTCTATAGTGTTTACATGTCTGCAACCAGGTTACAGCTGATTTGAAAATTGTTTCTGTGTGAAATGTTTAGATGTAACAAAGGCAACATGGGCATTTTGGGCATTATGTTGGGCATTGAGCAGACAACTGCAGATGGACTGGGATAATCCTATTTACTTGCAATGATCTGCTGCTATATGCCTAAAGAGCGACTCCGGGCAACAAATACACATCAGTCAATGAAGATATCAAGCTATCCAAGAAAAATTTGCATCTCTGTAAAAGGTCAAAAAGAAAAAAAGTTTTTTTTTTTTTCTCATTACCTTTCAAGTGTTACTAAACCCACAATAGTAAAATCAGTCTGCATATGCTTGTTAAACTCACTGTGGAACCTAAGGGGTTAGTCCTTTGCATTGTGTATAAAGGCTGTTTGATTATGTCTCTCTGATCCTCCTCTTCTTTCACTGTCACTAAAAAATACCAGGATATTTATAGAGCCAGTTGATGGGCTGCACATGCTCAATTTGATGTGTATTGTTAGAGAGTTTTTTTTTCTTGGGAGAGTGCATGTGATCAGCACAGGGCCAATCAGCACTGTCCAGACATGTCCAGACAGAGGATCAGAGGAGAATGAAAACTCATCCTACAAGCTTTACTAGGAACTGATACAAGTCACATATACTGCTGATGAGAAAAGGTATTTACCTGTTTATATTTACTAAAATGATTTCATTTCCATGTTCTGTGTACGGTGGGAGACCACATATAGTGAATTCAGGTTCTGGGTTTAGTAACACTTGAATCCAAGTTTTACATAATCCAAAGCAATTGGTGTGTATGTAAAGACAATACTTTTTTTTTTTTTAGCTCTGTATAAAGTACGGAACAGTTAAAGTGGATGTAAACTCTCACATATACCCAGTGAAGTGAACAGCCTCAGATGATACACAAAGATTAAACAAAACCTCCTACATAGTTTTTACTTGTTTATATGCAGTCTTCTCTTCCCCACACCCCTTCAAAAGGGGAGAAAAGTGTTAAAATCTTTCTTCATCTGTCAGAGAGGAGGGGGCGGAGAGACTGCAGTAACAGTGTGTGAGAGCTGATTTGAAGAAAAGCTCCCCCTCCACACAGCTGAATAGACAAGCTGTGTGCTGAGCTCTCACACCCCCCCCCCCCCGACACAAATTTTATCTTATGTGTCGGGAAAACTTCTCAGGAGTGGCTCATGCTGATAACAGAGGAAAGAAGCACCAGAGAGAAACCACACTTAGAGCTTTAGAGAGAGAGAAGTAAATTCTACAGCTATATGTGCTTTGCTCACATTCTATGACAGAGGTTTGCAACCACTTTAAAGAATAGGTAAACCCAAAAACAATATATATATATATATATATATATATATATATATATATATATATATATATATATATATTGTGGCTTACCAGTTATAGGGCTGAGAAAATATTGGACAAGTCCAGAAATTACACATGGAGAGCATGCATATATAATCAAGACTCACTGATTGTATACACAAGACTGTGGGGCAGGGAATGCCTTGGCCACATATGATTGGTAGTGTGCAGTGACAGCTTCCTGACAGGAAAGCTCCGGCAGCTTCAGACTATGAACCAATCATGCCTGAGCTGCTCCCTGCTCAGTGTACAGTCTTGGCCCACGTCTATGCCAGAAGAAAGTACCTTGTGCGCCCATGCACAGGAATTAGGCCCATCCAATCAAGATGCCCAAAGATTCATTATCCAGAAGAAGACCGAATGAAAATGGGAGCAGTGGCTATGGAGGGGAGTGCAGACATCACAGCACTGAAGGAGGTCACTTTTCTGGGCAAGTGTACTGTAATGTGCAATACATGCATATTATGGCAAAATTACCTGGGGTACCAAGATTTGAATTTGCTATGGAGGTTTACTTCTACTTTAAGTTCCACCTTGAATGCAAAATGTGAACGGAGTGTGCATTGTTGTTTGTTGAATCTACTAAAAAGGATAAACCCCCCAGTGGGATGAATCTAGTGATATAAAAGCCAAGCACAAGAATCATAGCAACTAATCATGTTTCAGTTTTATGTTAAGCAGACAAGATGATAGCGGATTGGTTGTTTTGAATTTGTGTCTTTTAAACATAATCATTGCTTGAAAAATATATAAATGTGTAACTGATATTTAGGCAAAGTGCCTTCCCTTCCATAATTAGTGGGAGTGTCTTTAAAAGAGAACTCCAGAAAATATAATAATGGCACATTGTAAGATAAGAAATGCTGCAATACTCATCTTCGATCCAGAGCTGCCCCTACCATGCTTTTTCCTGCCACAAGATGTCCTTAGTGTGGGCAGTGTCATTCAAACCAGTTCCTCTGAGCTCAGGCTGTCATGGGCCCTCCATTTGCACAACAATAACATGCACCCTGGGCTCAGAATACTACTGCACTAAATGTTTTTTACACATGGGTAGTAAGGACCCCCACCTCTACAGGAGAAGAGAGAAGGACTTGTGAGGCCATTGACCTGTAATGTATTTTTCTTCTGATGATTGCTCACACAGAGAAACACAGTGCATTTATACATTCAATCCAGCTGAGTAATTTCTGATAGTGCTTGTCTTGTTTAACTATGCATTTCCTCCTAGATTCCTAGGAGAACTAAATATATATAGAAACTGTGTTGTCCTAAGCAATTTGCAGTGTAAGTTATTTCTGAACTCCGTCAGTATAAGACATACCCATATCACCTAATTCAAGCTGACTGCCTGGTTTAAATACTCTTCATGGCTCGTGGCTATGGTGTTAAATTTATAGTGTAGGGATATTGTATATTTTCCAGTGTATATAACATTAGCATTGATACAAATGTATCTATCTAATCTTCTCAGTGTCCAGGGAGTGCCCAGGGGAACATGCTATATTAAGGAGAAGGAATATTGTAGAAACTATTTCGTCACCAGCAGCTCTCAATGTCTCCCAGGCCAGCTGCTGTGAAAGGAAATTGTGATAGTTTTGGGTCAATTTTATTTTATTTTTTATTTTTTGTATTTATATTTTAAAACTTATACTCTATACCTCCTTTTTTACACACACATATGGAAATATATATATACATACTGTACATACACAGTATATATATATATATATATATACAGTATATATTGTAAGATTGTTGCACCAGTCCAAAACTGTATTTTAAGGGCATGGCAGCCCACTTTTATTTTAACACAAGTCACAGTTCATACAGATAAATCTTCCCACTCATGGGGGTTCTTACCATCGCTTTAAAAACATAAAATGTATCCTCCTGGTTTTCTTGTGGCAGCTTTACTGCTCCAAGTACCTCTGCAGGGTCCCTCCTGAACGTTAGTATCTTTGTTTGGTCAACTTGACCATAAAACACGTCTCAGTGTTTATGCACAAATGCTGCACCTCAGCTCTGCGTCTTTCCTTACAGCTTCCTATCTGTTTGTGTTCCTCTTGGACTCCTTTCAGGTTTGGGCCTTCCTCTGTCCCAACCCGAACCAGTGGCGGATCCGGGGGGGGGGGGGCAACAGGTCAATTGCCCCCCTCCGACATCCAAAGGAGTTTCCCTGTTTGCCCCACGCTGTCTGCTAATTGGGGCCCGATAATAGCACCGCAGAGCGCACTGGTGACATGGGAAGCAGCGCTGTATTATCCAGCCGGCAGAGAGGGGACGGGTTCAGGAGCGCCACTGACACTCTGACTCCACCCCTTTCAGTCTGTGCACTCGGTAAGGAGCCATTGTAGTAGGAGCCGAGAGCCCTACCCCCGGACTTCTGCATTTTCCAGCCAGCAAAGAGGGGGCAGGGCCAGGTGCTCCACTGATGCTCTGACCCCTCCCCATGCAGCCTGTGTACTCTGGATGGAGTAGAAGGAGAGGAGATTTGAGTGGATGCCCCGCCCCCGGACCTCTAAAAGTGCATGATGGCCAGGTATGCCTTTCCCCCCCATAGACAGCATGACTGCTATCCTGAAGCCCAGAGCTGTTCAAGTGCAAATCTGTGCATTTCTGAAAGGTCTCTGACTGTCTCCTGTGCTGTGTCCCCCATCTCTGACTGTCTCCTGTGCTGTGTCCCCCATCTCTAAATGTCTCCTGTGCTGTGTCCCCCATCTCTGACTGTCTCCTGAGCTGTGTCCCCCATCTCTGACTGTCTCCTGTGCTGTGCCCCCATCTATAACTGTCTCCTGTGCTGTGTCCCCCATCTCTAACTGTCTCCTGTGCTGTGTCCCCCTTCTCTGACTGTCCCCTGTGCTGCGTCCCCCATCTCTGACTGTTTCCTGTGCTGTGTCCCCCATCTCTAACTGTCTCCTGTGCTGTGTCCCCATCTCTAACTGTCTCCTGAGCTGTGTCCCCCATCTCTGACCGTCTCCTGTACTGTGTCCCCCATCTCTGGCCATCTCCTGTACTGTGTCCCCATCTCTGACCATCTCCTGTACTGTGTCCCCCATCTCTGAATCTCTCCTGTACTGTGTCTCCCATCTCTGACCATCTCCTGTGCTGTGTCCCCCATCTATGACCGTCTCTTGTGCTGTGTCCCCCATCTATGACCGTCTCTTGTGCTGTGTCCCCCATCTCTCACTGTCTCCTGTGCTGTGTCCCCCATCTCTAACCGTCTCCTGTACTGTGTCCCCCATCTCTGACCGTCTCCTGAACTGTGTCCCCCATCTCTGACTGTCTCCTGTACTGTGTCCCCCATCTCTGACTGTCTCCTGTACTGTGTCCCCCATCTCTGACCATCTCCTGTACTGTGTCCCCCATCTCTGACAGTCTCCTGTACTTTGTCCCCCCATCTCTGACAGTCTCCTGTGCTGGGTCCCCATCTCTGACAGTCTCCTGTGCTGTGTCCGCCGTCTCTGACCATCTCCTGTGCTGTGCCCGCCGTCTCTGGCTGTCTCCTGTACTACGTCTGCAGTCTCGGACCCTCTCCTGTACTGTGTCCTCCATCTCTGACTTTCTCCTGTACGAAGTCTGCAGTCTCTGACCATCTCCTGTACTATGCCTGCCATCTCTGACCGTCTCCTGTACTGTGTCTGCCATCTCTGACTGTCTCCTGTACTATGTCTGCAGTCTCTGACAGCCTCCTGTAGTATGTGCGCTGCCTCTGACCATCTCCTGTAGTTTGTCCACCAGTGGCGGCCAGTGTGTTGGGGGCGCAGGGGCGCCGCCCCCCCCCCCCCATCCATGCGTCTGGCCCCCTAATCTACATGCAGGGGCGCCAAATGCATGGAGTTCAATGGGGGCTTTTTTTTTTTTTGCTTCACCTGATTAGAGCCAGAGGCTCTAATAGGCTGTAGCAAGGGTGGACCCGGGGCGCAGAGCAGTGCGCCCTAAGCCCACCCATTGTGTGACAATAGCGAATGAAAATTTGCTATTGTCACATGGATCCTCCTCATGGCAAATCAGGAAGCATGTCCAATACGCGCCTCCTGATTGGCCGAAAAGCAAACCCCATGCCCATTGGCTGGGGAGGAGACGCCACCACGCCAGAGAAGCCGCGAGCCGCCGCTGATGGAGAGGATGGAGAAGCTTCAGAGCTGGCAGCACACTGTTAGGGCCCTGGGGGCCCCCCAGCCATGTGAAGGACGATGCTGTGCTGGAAATGCCCTCGGAGCCGCTGCCCGCTGGGCGCCTCTGCCCTCACCGTGTCCATCCTGTGCTGGATCTTCATCTACCCAACTGAGCGGAGCCCCGACCACTATGGGAGGTGCTGCGGGAACCCCGGGGATGGTGGAGGAACGGTACCGAGACCGCCAAATTCAGGTATCCCCCCCATATTATATATATCCCCCCATTACTGCCACCTCCACTATATACCCTCATCCTTCTATGTATTATATCCCCTGTCCCCTTATATCATATATAACCCTGATTACTGCCACCCCACTATATGTACCCTAATCCTTATATCTACTATACTGGTGCACTGGTCTCGGGGGGGGGGGGGGCTTGGCATGCTGTTCACTCTGCATTGAAGGGGGCACGTACGCTGGTCTCTGCATTGAAGGGGGCACGTACGCTGGTTACTGCATTGAAGGGGGCATGTACGCCTGTCTCTGCCTTGAAGGGGGCACGTACGCTGGTCACTGCATTGAAGGGGGCACGTACGCTGGTCACGGCATTGAAGGGGGCATGTACGCTGGTCACTGCATTGAAGGGTGCATGTACGCTGGTCACTGCATTGAAGGGGGCATGTACGCTGGTCACAGCATTGAAGGGAGCATGTACGCTGGTCACTGCATTGAAGGGAGCACGTACGCTGGTCTCTGCATTGAAGGGGGCACGCACGCTGGTCTCTGCATTGAAGGGGGCATGTACGCTGGTCCCTGCATTGAAGGGCGCACGCTGGTCACTGTTTTGAAGGGGGCACGCTGGTCACTGTGCATTGAAAGGGGGCACGCTGGTCACTGTGCATTTAAAGGGGGCACGCTGGTCTCTCTGCATTGAAAGGGGGTACACTGGCATCTCTGCATTGAAACGGGGCATGCTGGTCTCTGTGCATTGAAAGGGGGCACGCTGGTCTCTGTGCATTGAAAGGGGGCACGCTGGTCTCTGTGCATTGAAAGGGGGCACGCTGGTCACTCTGCATTGAAAGGTGGGCACGCCGGTCTCTCTGCATTGAAAGGGGGCACGCTGGTCTCTCTGCATTGAAAGGGGGCACGCTGGTCTCTCTGCATTGAAAAAGGGACGCTGGACTCTCTGCATTGAAAGGGGGCACACTGGTCTCTCTGCATTGAAAGAGGGCATGCTGGTCTCTCTGCATTGAAGGGGGCACACTATACCTTAATTACCGAAGGCCCCTTTCACACTTTTGCGACCTCAAAGTCACGCAATTTTTTACAGCGTTTTTTGCCGCAAAGCAATGCCTATTACATTTTTCTGTTTGCGCCCCCCCCCCCCAAAAAATTTTGAGCGCCAGCCGCCACTGGTGTCCACAGCCTCTGACCATCTCCTGTAGTATGTTCACAGCCTCTGACCATCTCCTGTACTATGTCTGCAGTCTCTGAGAGTCTCTTGTAGTATGTCCGCAGCCTCTGACTGTGTTCTCTACTGTGTCTGCCATCTCTGACAGTCTCCTGTAGGTTGTCCGCAGTCTCTGACCATCTCCTGTACTATGTCCGCCATCTCTGACCGTCTCCTGTACTGTGTCCGCCATCACTGACTGTCTCCTGTACTATGTCTGCAGTCTCCAACAGCCTCCTGTAGTATGTGCACTGCCTCTAACCATCTCCTGTAGTGTGTCCACAGCCTCTGACCATCTCCTGTAGTGTGTCCACAGCCTCGGACCATCTCCTGTAGTGTGTTCACAGCCTCTGACCATCTCCTGTACTATGTCCGCAGCCTCTGACCGTCTTCTCTACTGTGTCTGCCATCTCTGACAGTCTCCTCTTGTGTGTCCGCAGCATCAAACCATCTCCTGTACTATGTCTGCAGTCTCTGATCATCTCCTGTAGTATGTATATTAATGTGCCGCTTTACTTGCTCAATTATTTGGGATTGCTCCATTGCTCAGTGAGCAGTAATGATGTGCTGTAACCTCTAGCAACCAATCAGTGAGCAGTAATGATGTGCTGTAACCTCTAGCAACCAATCAGTAAGAACTAATGATGTGATGTAACCAATAGCAACCAATCAGCAAGCAGATATTATGTATTGTAACCTCTAGCAACCAGTGAGTGAGTGGTAATGGCAGACTGTGACCTTTGACAACCAATTGCAATCGCTGTGTGATCTGCTGCAGTAAACTGATTTTAAATCTACTTGCTATTTATTTTGTATGCCTCAAATTTGGGGGGCCCTAAAAAATGTTTGCCCAGGGTCCAATCACTATTAAGGATGGCCCTGCCTCGGTCACCTCACTGCAGCAAAACCTAAGAAGGAAGGCTGTAGGGGCATGAGTCCCGAATGGAGAGGTGCGCTGCAGCCGTTCTACAGCAACACAGTTCTACATTCAGTTTTGTAACCAACGCTTTTTTTTTCTAGCAGTGCCCCTCCCAAGACTAGACTCTGGATCCGCCCCTGACCCAAACACCACTGATGCCCGATGTCATCTCTCATGGCTCTCTTCAGACACACTGACCTCCCTCAGGAGGGTGGGGCCCTAAGCTCTAACTCTGGCTCTAATATGAAGCCAGCCCACACCTGAACAATCAGGGTGCCTGCTTCTCCCAAAATCTGGCATAAACCACCAATCTAACAAGTAGCACAGGGTCACCCTGCTGCATATCCCCCCCCTTTTGTTTCGAACTGGAGGGAGGAACACATAACCCGTCACTATGGATGGGACACCTTTGTGCCAGCCTTTAGCTGCTAAGGCCCAACTCTTTTTCTGGGCGTTCTTCCACAAGCACTTTTCCCTGAGCCGTGGGCTCCCACTAATCTCTCTATCCCTTCTACCTTCTGGCCTCGGGAACCAACATTTTTTTTTCTCTGGGTACCTTAATCTCCACCTCTTTGCAGGGGATGGACTGCTGTGTCTGTTCTGGGCTCTTCCTTCACATGAGACAGTGTACGCGCCATGAACCAACCACTGCTCAGTCACACCTTGGACCGCACCAGCAGGAATTGATCCCATCACACCTTTGGATGGAGAGACTTCTAAAATGTCTGTCATTTCTGGTTTCCCTAGCAATTCCCCTGTGCGCTTTCTGCACACAACTGCTGCTTGAAGCACTCTAGCAGAGAACCGTAAGACCTCTACCCACTAGTAGCCAATATTGCAGTAACCAACACCAATTTTTACCAACATTGCTTAACATCACCTGTCTCCACTGATTGGTACTAAACAGTACCAGGCTGCCTATCTGCAGTGTACACACACAGGTGAACTGCGAAAAGGTTTTCACCAATTCCAACAACATCTCAGTTATTTCCAAACATCTCAGTTATTTCCAAACATCCCACATCTAAACATAGAACTTTAGGGACTCTTCCCTTACTAGCAATGTGTTAAGGCTCAAGAGGCTGAGACACTTAGAGACCTCCACCTCAGAGGTAGCTGACACGACTTGCGGCTCCCTTTGAGCACTGCCAAACACATGTGTCATACTCATCCTCTCATTTCCAGGGACACTGAGCCTCTCCAAGTCATTATCCAGTACACTTTCATTCTGATACGCAACACTACTCATCTATTTTGCTGTGGACAAAACCTTTGCCATGTATGCACCCTTATCCAATCCATCTGACTAAAAGAGGTTAACTTCTGCAACAGCCAACATACCAACGACTACAGGCTCTGCAGAAGTTTTTCTTAAAAAGCAAATCTCCTCATCGGATCAGAGAACCACTTCCAGTCCAGCACACTGGAGGTAAGTGAGAGGAGGGGGAGGAGCCGAGTGAGACCAGGTTTCTGTTCTTATTGTTCAATGACTATATATTGGGGACTTTCTAGTCATTTACACTTGATATGTGCAGACATATAGAAGCGCTGCTGAATGCAATTTTTTACTTGATCGATTGGACATCATAGTGTTTTTTGCATTTTATTTTGGATCCTCATCAGATTTGCCACCACTTCACCAGTCTTAAACACAAACTCAGTCTCTTTCACACATGTAACAGGAACAGTCTTACCATTCCAGTTGGCAGGTGTTGGAAACTTCAGTTAAGAGCGTAGTCCCTTTTTGACTGTGCTCTCACAGGCTAATACCCTCACATGGACACGGGGCAACATTGCAGCCTTCTTGGACTCTCCAACATCTCCTGCAGGTTTCTTGTTGCCGGGGAGAACAGCAAACCTACACAAATGGTCCTACCCCTTGCAGGATGCTGGATACTGTGCCCTCTTCTCTGGGCTGACCACTTCACATACACAGGCATAATATGAAACCACCATTTTCTTGTGCTGTCAGCCACCCCCTGTAAGCTGAACAAATTGTCTCTATGATTGCTAGGGGTGACAACTGACACTTTTGCACAACATCTTCACTCAGAATCTGAACTCACCTCTGTAGCTCTTGCTTTCTGCAAACAGACTTTCAACTGCTGCTATGGGGGACTACATTCTCCCTGCAGAACTTTTACAGCGCTGGAATGGTCCGCTTCTAGGATACAAAAAGATTTCCCAAGCTTTAAACATCCCAAGGAGCACTGTGCAAGCGATAATATTGAAATGGAAGGAGTATCAGACCACTGCAAATCTACGAAGACCTGGCCGTCCCTCTAAACTTTCAGCTCATACAAGGAGAAGACTGATCAGAGATGCAGCCAAGAGGCCCATGATCACTCTGGATGAACTGCAGAGATCTACAGCTGAGGTGGGAGACTCTGTCCATAGGACAACAATCAGTCGTATATTGCACAAATCTGGCCTTTATGGAAGAGTGGCAAGAAGAAAGCCATTTCTTAAAGATATCCCTAAAAAGTGTTGTTTAAAGTTTGCCACAAGCCACCTGGGAGACACACCAAACATGTGGAAGAAGGTGCTCTGGTCAGATGAAACCAAAATTGAACTTTTTGGCAACAATGCAAAACGTTATGTTTGGCGTAAAAGCAACACATCTCATCACCCTGAACACACCATCCCCACTGTCAAACATGGTGGTGGCAGCATCATGGTTTGGGCCTGCTTTTCTTCAGCAGGGACAGGGAAGATAGTTAAAATTGATGGGAAGATGGATGGAGCCAAATACAGGACCATTCTGGAAGAAAACCTGATGGAGTCTGCAAAAGACCTGAGACTGGGACGGAGATTTGTCTTCCAACAAGACAATGATCCAAAACAAAGAAAAATCTACAATGGAATGGTTCACAAATAAAAATATCCAGGTGTTAGAATGGCCAAGTCAAAGTCCAGACCTTAATCCAATCGAGAATCTGTGGAAAGAACTGAAAACTGCTGTTCACAAACGCTCTCCATCCAACCTCACTGAGCTCAAGCTCTTTTGCAAGGAGGAATGGGCAAAAATTTCAGTCTCTCGATGTGCAAAACTGAGAGAGACATACCCCAAGCGACTTACAGCTGTAATCGCAGCAAAAGGTGGCGCTACAAAGTATTAACTTAAGGGGGCTGAATAATTTTGCACGCCCAATTTTTCAATTTTTTATTTGTTAAAAAAGTTTGAAATATCCAATAAATTTCGTTCCACTTCATGATTATGCCCCACTTGTTGTTGATTCTTCACAAAAAATTACAGTTTTATATCTTTATGTTTGAAGCCTTAAATGTGGCAAAAGGTCGCAAAGTTCAAGGGGAAGAAGAGGAGGAGGAGGAGGATTGTAGAAGCATGGATGTAGAAGATAGCATACAGCAGTGAGAGGCTGGATACTTAAACCTAAATAAATATATGAATATAGGTACAACACGGAGACTGTATTTGAATACTGAAGCAGTGATATTTACCAGTCTATGTGTCGCTACAATCTGTCACCTCCTGAGTCATTACAAACAAGGGTCAGTACAAAACCATTATTACCTGTAACAACATATGTATTAATGATTTACCAACGGACCTATGAGTTACTAACTGCTGTTTTTTTGTTATACTTTATATTACCTATAGAAATACCGGTCTGTCATGGTCTCTCAGGCCCTGAGGAAGCCTTGAGCGAAACGCGTCGGCTTGCTGGGGACCTACATTGACCGCATTCCACTCTGAGACCTACCTTCCATCCTTCACAGGCTTTTGGTTTTTTTCCCCTCACGGGATGTATTTCTATATTGTTAATGACTCACTTTGATTGATTTTATAACAATTTTCTTTCATGTTAGTTTGTTCTTGTGAACATGTGCATGTTGCCCATGTTTTTTATTTCTAAATTAATAAAATGGTATATGGTTTTATAAACTGGTTTTGTGCCTGATCCTTCTACTCCCACTGGCCCGTAAAGCCCCATCTTTTTCTATTTCATTTTTTTCTAGCATACAGCAGTCTTTAAGGGATTGTTTTCATTCCCCAGAAACCCCAGGATTTATACATGGTTGGGGAGAGGTTGCTCCTGACAATGTCATCCTTAGTGGCCCAGAGGACTCAGAAGCTCATGCCTCCTCAAACTTGCATTGCATGGGCTCCCTGACTCTGCAAAGCCTGCGAAAGGACCAGAAGATTTGTGCTATCAAGGAGAGGAATAATTACTGGTTGGCAACCCTTTTTGAGCCACGTTACAAGGTTAAAGTTGCAGAGCTCATCCTGCCTTCACAGAGGGATTAGAGGATGAAACATCTTGAGGACACCTTGAAGAAAAATGTGTGTAACACCTTTCCAGACATTGGGAGGTTAACATTCTCTGGACGTATTTCTGAGGCATTGCTCAGCCAAAGGAGGAGTGGTGGAGAAGGCGTCCAGCTGACCGATGCCTTTTAACAGTTATTTAGTCCTCAGCACCCAGGGCTGTTAGGTTTAAGCAACCATCGGCAGCGTTTCCATCATTTGATGCATGATTATCTAGGGGCAAGAGCAGACATGGAGACCTTTCCAACTGAGCATCCACTGGGTTACAGGGTCTTGAGGATGGACCACTGGCCAGGACTTGCTCAATAAACAATTGAGCTTCTGGACTGTCCTGCTTCCAGCGTGCTTTCCGAACGGACATTCAGTGCTGCTGGAGGTTTTGTGATGGACAAAAGAGTGTGTCTGTCCACAGACTCTGTTGACCATCTGACTTTTATCAAAATGAATTAGTCATTGATCAACAGCAGCTATCAAGCCCCTGATTCTGATGTAACTGATTGAATTTACTAGGGGTCTGCCATCCCTTGAAGACAGCATATGCTGCCTATCCTATTTCTCAATCTTCATTCTGCTAGCTTCCAACAATGTTTTTGGTTTAGGTCACCACCAACACCCAAGGCCTAATTTTTCTGCACCTGTATAACAGGTGCATACAATTTAAATTTTGTAAGTCATTTTTAACAGCAGGTTCTGTCCCTGTGCCCTGCGCCCAGCAAGAGTAACTGTGAGGGGTTACGGTACACAGGCACCACCATAGGCCCAATTTTTCTGCACCTGTATGACAAGTACATGTGATTTCAAATTTGTATGGAATTTTTAACAGCAGGGCCCGTTGCTGCGCCCAGAAAGAGTAACTGTGAGGGGTTGCGGTGTTCAGGTAGCACCGACAACCAAGGCCCAATTTTTCTGCACCTGTATGACAAGTACATGCGATTTCAAATTTGTATGGAATTACTACCACCAAGGCCAATTCCTGCGCCCAGCAAGAGTAACTGTGAGGGGTTGCGGTGTTCAGGCACCGCCAACAACCAAGGCCCGATTTTTCTGCACCTGTATGACAACAACATGCGATTTAAAATTTGTATGGAATTTTTAACAGCACGGCCCATTCCTGCACCAAGCAAGAGTAACTGCGAGGGGGTCGCGGTGTTCAGGCACCACCAATAACCAAGGCCCAATTTTTCTGCACCTGTATGACAAGTACATGCGATTTCAAATTTGTATGGAATTTTTACCAGCAGGGACCGTTCCTGCGCCCAGCAAGAGTAACTGTGAGGGGTTAGGTGTTCAGGCATCACCAAAATGAAAGGCCCAATTCTTCTGCACCTGTATGACAAGTACATGCGATTTCAAATTTGTATGTAATTTTTACCAGCAGGGCCCGTTTCTGCGCCCAGCAAGAGTAACATGCGATTTGAAATTTTGTATGTATATTTGTATATGACATGTTTTTCTTTACAAACCTCAGTTTTGCTGCAGCAGGCTATATACATCGTACAGATGCGCTACTTTACAGGCACATTAAGGGGACCCCCCAGGTACAATATTTAAAGGAATTTTTCTTTTTTATTGTTTCACTTTAAGCATCATTAAAATCAGTAAATCACTGCTCTTTTAAAAACTATGTTTTTTTAAAAAAATGTTTGCAGTGCTACGTTCCCCAGGTCAGTACCCCAATACACTTTAGGTTTGCAATAACTTGCATTTAAGCCTTTAAAATGAGGACTTTTGATTTTTGTCATTCGAGTCCCATAGACTTCAATGGAGTTCGTTTGTTCGAACAAACATTCCCCTGTTTGCGGTGTTCTGGTGCGAACCAAACAGGAGGGTGTTCAGCTCATCATTACTAAACAATCCATTTACTTTACATATAATCAAGTACCAATAGATCAAATCTAGTAGAGTCTTATTGTGGGTGGCTAACTTTAGATATGGTTGGCACTATTGTTCCTGAAAAGTAGAGCTGCACGATTCTGGATAAAATAAGAATCACAATTTTATTGCTTAAAACATTGTAACATCATATTTTACATTATATAAAAGAATTAGGCTAACTTTACTGTTTAGTTTTTTTTTATTTAATTAAAGTGTATTTTTTCCCAAAAAACTGTGTTTTAAAGAATTCTGCGCAAATACAGTGTGACATAAAAGATTGCAACGATTGCAATTTTATTCTCTAGGGTCTCTGCTAAATATATATATATATATATATATATATATATATATATATATATATATATATATATAAAATGTTTGGAGGCTCTAAGTAATTTTCTAGCAAAAAAAAAAAATGATTTTAACTAGTAAGCAACAAGTGTTAGAAAAAGGCTTAGGCTCCATTGACACCTTAGAGCAGTGATGGCGAACCTTGGCACCCCAGATGTTTTAGAACTACATTTCCCATGATGCTCAACTACACTGCAGAGTGCACGAGCATCATGGGAAATGTAGTTCCAAAACATCTGGGGTGCCAAGGTTCACCATCACTGCCTTAGAGTATCATTTTAAGGCGTTTTTACGGGTGTTTTTTTCCAGGCATTTTTACGGGTGTTTTTTGCAGGTGTTTGGAGGCAGGCATTGACATCTACCAAAAACGCTGTAATCGGCCAAAAAAGAAGTACATTTTGAGCTTCAGGCATTTTGCTTCAGGCGACAAAACACTCATATATGAACAGGGACCATTGAAATTATTGGGATTTTGATTGTTGGGCTTTTTGAGACAGAGATGAGCGTTTTACGACCTGAAAAACGATCAGGTGTGAACAGGGCCTTAGACTTTAAAAGGTTAAACTGATCTCATTTACAAATGGAAGTTCATTCCTTTGATCAAAAAGAACGAAATGATACATTGAAAAACATGTTGTTTATAGTTATCTAGCAGCCTTAACAATGTTGATAAACATTTGCCTGAGGCTTTTTTTTTTTACAGCTGTGAGTGAGCAGAGAACAGATCCGTAAGTGCCGATTCACACTGTTCCGACTTGACAGGCAACTTAGTCGCCTGACAAGTAGCGGACCGTACTGTGCAATTGGAACCGTTCTAATAGGAGCGACTCAAGTCGCTCCGACTTAGAAAAAGGTTCCTGCACCTTTTTTTTGCAAAGTCGGAGCGACTTGCATTGACTTCCATTATGTGAAGTCGTTGCAAGCCGCGCCGAAGTCGCCGTGCACGGGTGACGGCATTAGTCGCCCGAAGTCATGTCGCTCTAGTGTGAACCGACACTAAGAATCGAGGGAATGCAGTTTTAGGATCATGAGGTGGGGGGGGGGGGTGAATCGAGTTCGCAACTTTTTTAACGATTAATCATGCTGCTCTACTAAAAAGTCAATTGGTCTGCATTCTTTATTATCCTTAGCAATGATTTATTCCTAGCCATGTGTTCTGCTATACGCCTGGAATATACTATAGGACTGAGATTGGCTTACCAAGCTGCCAGCTGGATTGGAGGCAAGGAGTAGCTACCAGCATGTACAACTGGCAGAGTGATTGATCAAACACATACTTAGACACCCAAACACACATCAAATATGATTTCTATTGACAATGCAATTCTTTTACAAATCTACATGTGTATTTTATAGTAAGTAAGGCTGTGGTGCTGTACATAATAGAAACTTTTGGAAAATCTGTATGTGAAAGCATTCATATTAGTATAATAAATTGTGACATATTTCCAGTTTCTTCAATGTGATGTGACCCATCAACCTCTTCCTTACATTATGAAAACAGTTCATTATTCACATGTGGATTGGAAACAACAGAGTTGCGTACTGGACTGGAATGAGCATTCAGATACAGAAATATAATAGAATTGCATTAAATGACATATTTCATAAACTGTTCCGTCAATAGACATTTACAGGCACATTTTCACAGATTTTTAGACTATATTAGCATTATTTCAGCTAATAAAGATAACTAACAAAATATGTGGTCTATGTGAATGACACCATTCATTACAAGTGCTAATTTATGTCTACCCAGCTGCTCAGAAATGACTGTCAGAGGCATTATTGAAAGATCTTAACATACATAACATTCAAATCAATTCACTGATGGCAAGAGGTCTTATTAGGGCAGAAAGATGGAACAAAATGCATTGTGCTAGTGAATAATTTTATGTAAAAGGGTGAAATGCAAGAAGAAAATGGAATACAATAGAAAAGTCATTATACTTTAAACTTATAATATACTTATAATCTATACTTCAACTTATAAATGTTTTCAAGTCCTTTTTATTTGCATTAGTGTTTAATTAGGTCTTAACAGAAAATTCAGCATTTCTTAGTTACAAAAATGTTTGCAACTAATTTTGAAAATAGTCAATAAACAAGATAACACTAGTAAACAAAAGCATGTCTTGTGGTTGTATAACCACTTCCATATTGAGCTCATTCTGGCACTCCTCTCCTACATATTAGAATTATAATTTTTTAGAAAATTACTCAGAACCACCAAACATTATATATGTTTTTTTTTTATTTTTTTGCAGAGACCCTAGTGAATAAAATGGTGGTGGTCGCAACTTTTTATGTCACACAGTATTAACGCAGCAACGCTTTAAACATTTTTTTAGGTTACCTGTTTAGAGTTACAGAGGAGGTCTTGGGCTAGGGTTATTGCTCTCCTTCTAAGATTCGCAGTGATACCTCATCATGTGTGGTTTGAATGCCGTTTACATATGCGGGCGTGATATACGTATGCGTTTGCTTCTGCATGCGAGCACACGGGGACAGGGGCTTTTTAAATTTTTTTATGGTTTATTTGACTTTTATTTTTTTATTTTGACACTTCAAATTTAATTTTTTTTTTTATCACTTTTATTCCTATTTCACGGAATGTAAACATCCCTTTTAAAAGGAATAGGGCATGTAAGGCCCTCTTTATGGAGAGATGAGGTCCCCACATCTCTCCTGTAGGCTGGAAAGCCAGAGATAAAAAAAAACAAAAAACAATCTCAGCCTTTCCAGCCAAATACAGGGTAGTATTTACAACTGCCGGGGCCAGATGTGATGTCATAACCTTGCGCCTGGCCTACAATAGTCAAAAAAGATACACAGGGACCATCTGGTCCTTGGTCAGCTCTATGGTAAACTTCCTTCCAGCATCATTGAGATTTATCCACTTAAACTCCAGGACGTCATATGAGGCCCACCTAAGGAGAAGTGGTTAAATGCTTTCAGAAACTCAGAAGGTAAAGTAGAATTCTGGGCTTTTACGAACTATGTTTAAAAACACTCTCCACTCCCGCCTAACACCTTTACTAACTAACCTGCGTCAAAAAAAGATATATATATAGGCGGCACAGTGGTGTAGTGGTTTGCACTTTCACCTAGCAACAAAAGGGTCACTGGCTAATCTCAACCGCGACACTACCTGCCTGGAGTTTGCATGTTCTCCCTGTGCCTGCGTGGGTTTCCTTCGGGTACTCCAGTTTCCTCCCACACTCCAAAGACATGCTGGTAGGTTAATTGCATCCTGTATAAAATTGGCCCTACTATGTATGTATGAATGTGAGTTAGGGACCTTAGATTGTACATTCCTTGAGGGCAGGGACTGATGTGAATGTGTAATGTATATGTAAAGCGCTGCGTAAATTGACAGCGCTATATAAGTACCTGAAATAATAATTATATATATACTGATCTATTCTTAGGTCTCTACGGTTATGTCACATGATTTCCCCTCTGAAAAGAGAGTGCTTGACAATGGCTGTGTATGTTTGAACAATGACCTGTTGCATAGGCATACTATGGCCCATCTGCTACTGGCACTCCCTCCTCTTCCCTGCAGCAGCCACAGCCCTGACACAGGGGAGCCGATCACATGACCGGGCCAGAGCAACCTAAAAACAGGTAAATATATATGTAGCACTACTCCCTTGGGAGCTGCTGGTTACGGTTCCCCTGGGTTACCATTAGCAACGACATGACAGTTCAACATTTCCCAAGTGTTTTAGCTCAGTCAGGAAACAGTCCAGTAGCTTTGGTTTTTGTGTTTTTATTTAGAACTTGGATAGGAGAAGGGAATGAGCGAGATACTCCAACTTTATACACTATGCACAATAGGCTGGGATGGCTTGAAAATGCTGATTAACGCAGAGTAACACTGAGTAACGCTAGTTACGACTAGGCCGCTGCTTCAGTTTGTCACAAGTTGTAGAGCAGAACTGAATGAACTTTCTGAGGTAAACTATATCCTGAGGTAAACTGGAGTGTACTGCAGGACAACTTCAGGGCCCTTTCTCGCACACCCTTTTGTTCCTAATCTTCAGGGTCAACTACACGGCACCACCTTTACTGATGCACTCCTTGTGTGAGTTAGATCCTTGATCCCCTGACTTCTCTGGAGTGGTCCCCTCTCCTAGGCAGACCCTTAGGCAGATCTCCTGGTACTCACAATACTGTTTTTCCCAAGATTATTCTGCCAGTAGCTCCACTTGTCAGCACTCTGGATCCTCTGCAGCTTAGCTCCACCCCTGGTTCACTAAGCCCTAGGAGACACAGCCGTCCCCCTCCTCCAGAGACTTTGCTCCCACCAAAAGATGCCCTGTCACATGCTCCTTCCAGATTTATAGCCAATTCCAGGATGCATTGCAGGAATGCCCACCCACTGAGACAGCCATAAACCCTGGTGTGCTACTGGCTAGGTTTCCTCCACTGTCCAACAAGCTCCCTTTTTGGATACAGCAGGGAGACTCCCTTAGACCAAATAAATCACACCTGGAAACATGTGACAGGCTAAACTAACAGATCAGGCTCTCCTGATAAGCAGAAAAGAGCCACCAAATGTGTTTTCCTAGCACCTACCTAGGAGGGTGCTACATACACATACTGTATTTCTTACATAGAATAGTTAGTATAGATGTTAGGATGGGGGGAGAGAGTATTTTTAAGCATAGTTAGTAAAGCACAGAATTCCACTCTAAATTCCATTCTGTTTCCTAAAAATGAAAAGGTGCACTTTTCATTACACCCTACACCTTCCCCACCCCAGTCCAGGCTACACTACCCTTTTTTTCTTAGGAATGCCGGGATTGGATCAAAGTGATTCTGATTTGTCAAAGCGGTGATGTGCCAGTATGTGACCAATCAGAATCATCTGATCTATCACAGAGGAAGACCGTGTCTTTTGAATCTCTGAACCACTGCTCTAACTCCATGGACAGTCAAAACGAATCCACAGAGGAATATTAAAGCAAACTGGTTGCTTTCCCTTGAAAAAAGCAAAGCCCAGGTTTGCTTCAAGTTCAGGCATTAAGGAAGCTCTTATTGGTCAGGTAATTCAAACCCTTGGTGTGCAGGTAATTCAAACCCTTAGTAATAAATTTTTTAGGTGGGTGCATAGACAAAGTCTTTTTATTAAAAAAAACAATGGTAGGCACCTTAAGGGACTTTCTTGATGGGTTTTTGTTACTGTCAGGCGAATTTTCCTTACCCCAATCTGTCCGACTATCTCCTACTCTATTAGCTTTTAGGCAATCCCTAAAAACCCTCCTCTTCAGAGAAGCCTATCCTTTCCACACCTAACAACTGTACTTTCATTTTCTCCATCAGCTAATCCCCCACAGTTATTACCTTTTGTTTCACTTGACCCTCCCTTCGAGATTGTAAGCTCCAACAAGCAGGGCACTCTGTTTCCTCCTGTATTGAATTGTATTGCAACTGTACTGTCTGCCCTCATGTTGTAAAGCGCTGTGCGAACTGTTGGTTTAAATCCTATATAAATTCTTTGCCGAGGGGGTGATTTTACTTACTGGGGACTTTAATTGCGTTCTTAACGCTCTACTGGACTCCTCAATAGATCAAAGTTCGATTTCCCAGCTCCAAATCACCAGCCTTAAAAAAATCTCTCCTACAGTATAATTTGGTAGATGTATCTGTCCTACGGATAGAGATTATACTTTTTACTCGACAGCCCATACTTCCTTCTCCCACATAGATTTCTTTCTGATCAGTCAATATGCGTTAACATATAAACCACAATGTAAAATAGGCAATGTTCTATGGTCAGACCACGCACCTGTCTACTTATCCCTTTCCCTACCTGACATTGTTAATCAAGACTGGACATGGAAGTTGAATGACTCCCTACTCCAAGACACTCTATGTACTACGGAAATTACCGAGACTATAACCCTCTTTATCTCTAACCATCAGCAAGACTAAACCTCCTTACTCACCCAATTGGAAGCCCTGAAATGCGTACTACGAGGGGTCTTTATTAAACATGGTACTAGACTCAAAAAATGATGCTCATCCCAAATGGAGGAACTAATAAAACAGATTACCCTTCTCGAATCTTCTCATAAATGCACTAGATCCCCACAGACTATGCTAACCCTATCTGATGCTAGACATCAGCTGTTACAACTCCTCCATCTGAAAACCTTTTCTATAAAAGACTGATCCCACAAACTATACTATGTTGAGGGGGACAAGTCTGGCAGACTGCTGGCACGGGCTCTTCACGCTAAATATGGAGCTACCTCCATTGCAAAGCCGAAGGACTCAAATGACAACTTCACTCATAACCCTAAAGATATAGCTGGCCTTCTTCAGGCATACTATGAGCGTTTGTACAACTTATCTTCTACTCCTCCCAATATCTCACGAGATACTTTCTTAACCAAAATCTCGGACTATGTATTGAACACGGCTCTCCCTACCTTATCCCCACCTGCGGTGGCCGATTTGGAGAAGCCCTTCTCTGAAGAGGAACTATTACAGGTCATATCCGCATTCAAGCCTAGTAAAAGCCCTGGTCCAGATGGATTCACAAATAGGTTCTATAAATTATTTCAAGGTACCCTCTCTTCTCTCCTCCTTAAAACCTATAATGCCATATCCTATAAATAATATAATCCCTTCTTAGCCTGAGCCCTAGAGGCTCACATTACAGTCTTACCTAAACCCGTAAAGATTTATCACTTTGTGGTAGCTATCGCCCTATTTCCCTTACCAATATTGATATACACATCTACTCCAAAATCATTGCCAATCGTCTTACCCCTTATCTCCCAGATCTTATCCACCCTGACCAAGTCGGGTTTAAACCAGGTCAGGAAGTCCGGGATAATACTCTGAAAACCATCTCTTTAATTGAATATGGCCAGAAACGTAACTTACCGGCCTGTCTGTTATCAGTGGAAGCCGAAAAGGCATTCGATCGCGTACACTGGGATTTCCTGAAGGCTACCATTCATCAAATAGGACTGGGACCCAACATTCTCTATAAAATCAAGGCCCTGTACAATGCTCCTTGAGTGAGGATACGATCTAACAATATCCTTTCGGATCTGTTGACAATTAATATTGGCACTCGCCATGGATGCCCCCTCTCCCTCTCTTGTACGACTTAACTTTGGAAAATCTAGCTGTGGCCATTCGCAACAATCCTGACATTAAGGGGATCGAAGTTGGGTCCCTTCATTTTAAATTATCTCTTCACGCCGACAAACTCCTTCTTTATATCTCTTCCCTTCTCCCTTCGCTAATGAAAGAATTTACGGGTTTTGGACTAGTGAGTAACATTAAGGTTAACCTAGATAAGACGGAGGCACTCAACATTTCCTTATCCACTATAGAAAGCTCTAGAGTACGCTCCAACTTCCCTTTTAAATGGCAACCCCAAGCCATTAAATATTTCGGGGTTCACAAACCCACCTCTCTCTCCAAATTATCGGACTTAAACTACACATCCTTACTCTCCCATATTCATACTTGTCTGAAGTCGTATGACAAACCCAATATCACCTGGTTCGGCCGTATAAACATCATTAAGATGGACATACTACCTAAATTACTTTACACTTTCCAAACAATCCTGATAGCCCCTCCAACCAGGTTTTTTTCTCAAACGAATACACTTATACATAACTTTATTTGGCAGCACAAAAAGTCCCGGATTCGCCGATCCACGCTCTTTTTCCCTGAATCCAAAGGAGGGATAAGCATCTAGTCTCCTCAGAATCTTAGATTGGTACCACTGTAGAAACTCTAAGATATTGACAACTTTAGAAAATGACCTCCTCATCCCCGACACTACCTCCTTGTTATAGACTAATCTAATTGACAGACTACCTGCAGACACCCTGCCCCTCTTGGTAGCTTCTACTCTTCATACACGGGACCCTTATTTAGAGAAGGGAGTGCTCATGTCGAGACCTAGCCCACTGTCACCGCTGTTTGCCACCCTAGCATTCCCTCCTACTTTTTACCAACCTCACTTTCTTATCTGGAATAAGGTGGACAAACCATTACTATCCCACACCCTACAGGGAGGTACTTTTACCCAGCTGTCACAATTGATAGGGTCTTGTCACGCTCAGGCCAGGGCCTGGTTGGAATACTCCCAACTCAGCCATCACATTTCCGCTAATATTCCCACCGCTGCTCTGACGAGGCCACTAACTGAGTTTAAAAACTTACTGACCCAACCTCACAGACCAATGCAACCCCTATCTCACATACTATACCAAATTCTACAAAGTACTAAAAATTGCCCTACCACAAAACCCTCCATTTATGGATAAAAGGAAACAAGAACATAATCGTCCTAGTGGCGACTTCAAATGGGATAAAATACTGACATTTATCTACAAAACCTCCATTTCTTCTAGAGCACAAGGGCGCAACTATAAGATCCTGGCCAGATGGTATCAATGCGCTAAATAAAATAAACCCACTCATCCCGAACACTTAAGTGCTCCAGGTACCATGTCACATATCTGGCACTCCTGCCCTCTAATATCCCTGTTCTGGGACAAAATACTTTGTCTCTACCATGACTTAATAAGGGACAAAATTTATAACTTCCCACTTATCACGATGCTCTCAATGTTACCTGAATCTTACAAACAAAGTAAAAAGGGCCTCCTTCGACACTTTTTGACGGCAGCAAGAACTGTCATTGCTAGGGCTTGGCGAAAACCACAGCCCCCATTCTTCGTGGATTGGGCCAGAAAAATGGACTCAATATGCCATTTGGAGAGGTTGATTTAATGAGAAACGGAAAAAACTGACAAATATATTTTGTTCTGGTCAGTCTGGAATCACTTTCGATATTCCCCTAAATCAACTTCCTACCTCTGACCTTCTTGGTACAATAATTAATCACAATCAATCTCTCCTTCTTCTCAATTTGCGCAAAATGATCCCCATTCACAATGCCTGGGTCTCATACTCTGTTTCACTCTTCTTTCCCCCTTCCCCCCCCCCTTTTTTTTTTCTTACTCCCCTCTTCTGATACTTACCGTCCTATGGTCTCTATGCCCGGGACATAAATGTTCTGTTATATATTTACTATATGATGCCTAATAGAATTGACTGCTATATGATCCACTTGCTTAAATGGGCTCGGGCCATGGTCGCCTGCATATATGAAAGGCACAAAACAATATGTCATTCTAAAATATTGTGTCAAGTACCTATGACCTAATGTTATTGCTTTATATTGTACTAATCACGATTTGTTTCCAACTGCTATTTCCTTGTTCTGGTTATCTCATTATGTTGTTATATGCACGTTTAAACTTTAATAAAAACAGATTAAACATAAATCCTATATAAATCCTGTATAATAATAATCATAATAATAATTATCCATTCCAATAAGAAGTATATGGGAATGCAAATCTAGAGGGTCAAATGCAAACTAGGTCAAATACACAATGATTTCTGAATTAACTCAGAAACATCTAAAACTCATTCCAAACTGATGCCATTGACAAATGCCCTAGCATGTCTGATCTTTGTGTGCAGAATCACACCAGAATCGTAAAGGAACATGCTCGGCGCTCCTGTGCGATTCCTGTGTGATTCAGTGTCATGCGATTTTCAGCCCATTCATCTGAATAGGTGGAAATTGCATTGGATCGCACCAAAAGCAGTGCATGCACTTCTTTGAAAAATGCACTGCAACCAGATTGCATGGCACTGAGAAACCATGTGATCCAGTGCAAGCAAACACACTGCGACAAGGGTGTTGTTGAAAATATATGGACAACTACAGCAGATCACACACCCAGTGTGCTTTCCTACACCACATTTTGGTGTGAACAGGCCCTTAAGAGGATCTTTTATTTTTTTAAGTTCCAAATACTGTAGCTAATAGGCTCAATTGAATATATGATATTGATGTGCTTAGTATGAGTTGATGGGTCTTTGGCTCATACACTTGAATTAAAGTGTATCTTAAAACAAAACTATAGGGAGAGGAGACAACTTTTGTCAGGACTTTTTTTCCATCTGTGTCCTATTGGGTAGATCCCCCTTCAGTTCCTGTTCTGTGAACAAAACAGGAAGTGAAAGTAAATCTTTCCAAAATTAAGGAAATCTCATTTTAGTCAGTTGACCTCATTGGTAGAGATGTACCGAACTGTTCGCCGGCGGACAGTTCCCGGCGAACTTTGCATGTTCGCGTTCGCCTCGGCGGGCGAACATATGTGATGTTCGGTCCGCCTCCTATACATCATCATTGAGGCAAACTTTGACCCTGAACCTCACAGTCAGCAGACACATTCCAGGCCAATCAGCATACCTCCCACCCAGACCCTCCCACCTCCTATAAATAAGCAAGGACAGCATCCATCTTAGATCATTTCTGAAGCAGTGTGTTAGTGAGAGCAGGGAGAGTGCTGCTGCTGCTGTTAATAGCTAGGGACAGTTGTTAGTCAGTGTTCCCGGTCTTGTTAGTCAGTGTTCTTGGTACACTCCTGCTGTAAGGACAGCACCCCAAAAAGCCCTTTCTAGGGCTGGTTTTCGAGTTTTTTTTGGATATATATATATATATATATATATATATATATATATATATATATATCTATTGTCCCCAAAAAGCCCTGTTTATTTGTGTAATTTTTTTTGTTCTGTGATATATATATATATATATATATATATATATATATATATATATATATATATATTGTCCCCAAAAGCCCTTTTTAGTGCTGGTATTTGAGTATTTTATATATATATATATATTGTGCACTGCAGTAGTTGCCTGCCCGCTGTGTGTGAGAGGCCACAGACCCACCACAGACTGTACTGTGTGCACACCACACTCATTTCGGGTGGCACAGGCACAGTACCTTGCATTTTAAAAAATATTTTTTTTTTCCTCTGTCATAATTGCAGTGAGTGCTGTGTCAGGTCCACAGAGTGTACTGTACCCACTGCAGTGCCCACCACTGATATATATACGGTGGCACAGCATCTTGTTGCAAATTGAAAAAAAAAATATTTTTTATTATTGCAGTTGCCTGGGCTGCCAGTGACTGTCAGGTCCACAGAGTGTACTGTGCCCACTGCAGTGCCACTGCCCACCCACCACTGATATATACGGTGGCACAGCAGCTTGCAAATTAAAAATATATATATTTTTTTATAATTGCAGTTGCCTGGGTGCCAGTGACTGTCAGGTCCACAGAGTGTACTGTGACCACTGCAGTGGCACTGCCCACCCACCACTGATATATACGGTGGCAGGCATGACTTTTTTTGGATTAGTGTCTGGGGGGGTCTAAAAAGCGTACCTGTGAAGTTTCAGCTCTGTAGCATGTCCAGAACCAGAAAAAAAAGATCATATAGTTATAAAAAGGAGGGTTCCCACCATCCCTGCTCTACTGAAAAATTATCTTTTTTTTTCTGGTTCTGGACATGCTACAGAGCTGAAACGTCACAGGTACACTTTTTAGACCCCCCCCCCCCCCCAGACACTAAATCACACACAAAAAAAAAGTTCTTAAAAATTGTCATTTTTGATAGAGAGCCAATTATTGAAAAAAAAAAAAAAAATTTCTTTGGATTTATTGTCTGGGGGGGGGGGGGGGGTCTAAAAAGTGTACCTGTGAAGTTTCAGCTCTGTAACATGCCCAGAACCAGAAAAAAAATTAGAATTAGGGTTAGGGGTAGGGTTAGGGTTAGGGTCAGGGCTAAGGTTAGGGTTATTTTTAGTGCTTAGGGTTAGAGGGTTAGGGTTAGAGGGGTAGGGGTAGGGTTACTAACTCTAACCCTAAGTATCTCACCGTAACCCTAACCCTATCCCCTAACACTAAACCTAACCCTAACCCTCTAACCATAACCCTAACCCTCTAACCTTAACCCTAACCCTCTAAGCCTAGCCATTAAAATAACCCTAACCCTAAACCTAAACCTAACCCTAATCCTATCCCTAATCCTAACCCTAACCCTAACCCTAACCCTAGCCCTAAGCCTAACCCTAGCCCTAACCCTAATTCGTATTTTTTTCTGGTTCCGGACATGCTACAGAGCTGAAACTTCACAGGTACACTTTTTAGACCCCCCAGACGCTAAATCCAAAGAAATTTTTTATTTTTATTTTTTTTAATTTTTCCAATAATTGGCTCTCTATCAAAAAGGACAATTTTTAAGAACTTTTTTTGTGCGATTTAGTGTCTGGGGGGTCTAAAAAGTGTACCTGTGAAGTTTCAGCTCTGTAGCATGTCCAGAACCAGAAAAAAAAATTTGAATTAGGGTTAGGGCTAGGGTTAGGGTTAGGGTTAGGGCTAGGGTTAGGGTCAGGGCTAAGGTTAGGGTTATTTTTAGTGCTTAGGGTTAGAGGGTTAGGGTTAGAGGGGTAGGGGTAGGGCTACTAACTCTAACCCTAAGTATCTCACTGTAACCCTAACCCTATCCCCTAACACTAAACCTAACCCTAACCCTCTAACCATAACCCTAACCCTCTAACCTTAACCCTAACCCTCTAAGCCTAGCCATAAAAATAACCCTAACCCTAACCCTAGCCCTAACCCTAACCCTAGCCCTAACCCTAGCCCTAACCCTAACCCTAACCCTAGCCCTAACCCTAATTCGTAATTTTTGTTAGGGTTAGGGCTAGGGTTAGGGTCAGGGCTAAGGTTAGGGTTATTTTTAGTGCTTAGGGTTAGAGGGTTAGGGTTAGAGGCGTAGGGGTAGGGTTACTAACTCTAACCCTAAGTATCTCACCATAACCCTAACCCTAGCCCCTAACACTAAACCTAACCCTAACCCTTAAAGCCCAGTTCCTGTCCCATTTTGGTCGGTTCTGGTCTGTTTGCGGTTGTTTGCGGTGCGTTAAACGGGGAGTTTGGTCTGTCACTGTGAAGCGGGCGTAACCCTTACACTACCTGATCGATACAACATCATACCTGATCGTATACACACACTGGATGTTTTAAAGCACGTTATTAGGGTTGAGCGAACACCTAGATGTCCGTGTTCGACGGGTTCGGCCGAACTTTAAAAAAAAGTCCGGGTCCGTGTCCCGGACTTTTACCGAACTTTTCCCGGACACCGAACCCCATTGAAGTCAATGGGGACCCGAACTTTAAGGCACTAAAATGGCTCTAAAACACCAAAGGAAAGGGCTAGAGTGCTGCAAATGGCAGCAAAACGTAATTAAGAGCATGGCAAGTGCTCTGCAAACAAATGTGGATAGGGAAATAACTTAAAACAACAAAAAAAAAACAGAAAAATAAAACAATGTTCTTCTTCATCTCTGAAGGACGAGGCCCATATGGAGTAGGAGGGAGGTTGAGGTGGTGGTGGATGTGGCGGTGACATAGGCGTGCGCACAGGGTGTGCTGGGTGTGCCTGGGCACACCCTAATCACCTAGGGCACATAGCATTGCCAGTGAGGAGATGGGAAAGATCTCCCTGGGACCTGCTCTGCTCTATTTCTCCTTGCCTACAGGTACATGGCCCCGATACATTACTCTCCCTGCTGGCAAACACATGCATGTGTATTTCAACTTTGGGGTGCACACCTTAATGCAATAGGCTGCGCACACCTATGGGCGGTGTAGGTGGAAGCGGCGGTGGAGGAGGACCAGGGCCGGATTAACAGCATCATGGGCTTGGTGCTGAGGATTTTGAAGGGCCTTAAGGGCCGTGCCTTGCCATGCACCCAGAGGAGGAAGGGTGCAGCCATGCATGCCTAATTCAACATGGGATGCTGTCTCTGAAGCCCATAAACACATCCATGCATCGCCAACTGTCCCTCCTTGTCCGGCCTTCACGCTGTGTGGGGAGGTTCTGAGGGTGCTGCCTGGGGAAGCGAGCATAGAAGCCAGACTTCTGTGTTTACAAGTGACAGAAGAGCGGTAACAGTGAATATGGCCAACCCGGGGCCTATATAAAAGGTAGGGGCCTGGAGCTGCAGCTCCAATAGCCCCTACATTAATCTGGCCCTGAGGAGGAGGACGAGGTAGCCAACACTGCTTCTTTTCAAAAATTTTAAATGAGGGTACACCCCAAAAGAGTGAGAAAGAGCAAAAATGGAACAATGGGTGGGTAAGGTCGGTATCCATTGCTATTCTGCATAAGGTACGGAAAAGTCCCGTGGGATCCATGCCTGGTTCATTTTAATGAACGTGAGCTTGTCCACATTGTCTCTGGACAGGCGGCTGCGCTTGTCTGTTATAACGCCCCCAGCCGTGCTAAATACCCGTTCAGATAATACACTGGCTGCAGGGCACGCCAGCACCTCCAAGGCGTAAAGGGCAAGCTCAGGCCATGTGCCCAATTTGGAGACCCAGAAGTTGAAGGGGGCAGACCCGTCATTCACTACATGTAGGCGTGTGCACACATACTGCTCCACCATGTTGGTAAAATGCTGCCTCCTGCTAAGACGTTCCATCTGAGCTGCTGGTGCTGCTGTTTGTTGTGGCGTGCTGACAAAGCTTTTCCACATTTCGGCCATGCTAACCCTGCCTTCTGAGGTGCTGGCGGTGCCCTGGTTGCGTTGGCGACCTCCTCCTCCTCCTCCTCTGCCTTGTGCTTCCACTGTGGCCCCGCTGTCAGATGGGAATGCCAGCAGCATGGCGTCTACCAGCGTGCGCTTGTACTCGCGCATCTTGCGATCGCGCTCCAGTGAGTGAATTAAGGACGGTACGTTGTCCTTGTAACGGGGATCCAGCAGCGTGGCCACCCAGTAATCAGCACAAGTTAGAATGTGGGCAACTCGGCGGTCGTTGTGGAGACACTGCAGCATGTAATCGCTCATGTGTGCCAGGCTGCCCAGAGGCAACGAAAGGCTGTCCTCTGTGGGAGGTGTATCGTCCGTGTCCTCTGTATCCCCCCAGCCACGCACCAGTGATGGCCATGAGCTGGCCTGGGTGCCACCCTGCTGTGAACATGGTTCCATCTCCTCCTCCAGCTCCTCCTCCTCCTCATCCTCCTCATCCTCCAGAACTGTGCCCCTGCTGGACAATTGCGTCCCTGGCGTTTGCGTGTGCAGGAACCCACCCTCGGAGCCCCTTGCGAATGACTGCCCTGAAAGCCTTGGAAATGTTACCTCTTCATCCTCCTCCTCCTCCTCATCCTGTGCCACATCCTCTTCCATCATCGCCCGAATTGTTTTTTCAAGGAGGCATAGAAGTGGGATAGTTAAGCTGAGAACGGCGTCATTGCCACTGGCCATGTTGGTGGAGTACTCAAAACAGCGCAACAAGGCACACAGGTCTCGCATGGAGGCCCAGTTAAATTAAATAGCGGAATAGAAAATATGATCCAAAAAAAGTGTATGTATATCACACGTACACAACCACACTGGGCCCCAATTACTATTGTTTGTACCCCTAAAAGGCTAGATGAGGAGTAGGGGGAGTATGGAACAGGCAGCACCCTCAAACCTTCAGAAGTATGAGATGAACCCCAACAACTTGGAAAGGTGGATCTCTCTCACACGTACCGACACAGACTATCCCGCAATTCAATTGATCCTCAAAGGTTTTTATTGAATAGCGGAATAGGAAATATGATAAAAAAAAGTGTATGTATCTCGCACGTACACAACCACACTAGGCCCCAATTACTATTGTTTGTACCCCTAAAAGGCTAGATGAGGAGTAGGGGGGAGTATGGAACAGGCAGCACCCTCAAACCTTCAGAAGTATGAGATGAACCCCAACAACTTGGAAAGGTGGATCTCTCTCACACGTACCGACACAGACTATCCCGCAATTCAATTGATCCTCAAAGGTTTTTATTGAATAGCGGAATAGGAAATATGATCAAAAAAAGTGTATGTATCTCGCACGTACACAACCACACTAGGCCCCAATTACTATTGTTTGTACCCCTAAAAGGCTAGATGAGGAGTAGGGGGGGTATGGAACAGGCAGCACCCTCAAACCTTCAGAAGTATGAGATGAACCCCAACAACTTGGAAAGGTGGATCTCTCTCACACGTACCGACACAGACTATCCCCCAATTTAACTGATCCCCAAAGGTTTTTGATTAAATAGCGGAATAGAAAATATGATCCCAAAAAAGTGTATGTATATCACACGTACACAACCACACTGGGCCCCAATTACTATTGTTTGTACCCCTAAAAGGCTAGATGAGGAGTAGGGGGAGTATGGAACAGGCAGCACCCTCAAACCTTCAGAAGTATGAGATGAACCCCAACAACTTGGAAAGGTGGATCTCTCTCACACGTACCAACACAGACTATCCCCCAATTTAACTGATCCCCAAAGGTTTTTGATTAAATAGCGGAATAGAAAATATGATCCAAAAAAAGTGTATGTATATCACACGTACACAACCACACTAGGCCCCAATTACTATTGTTTGTACCCCTAAAAGGCTAGATGAGGAGTAGGGGGAGTATGGAACAGGCAGCACCCTCAAACCTTCAGAAGTATGAGATGAACCCCAACAACTTGGAAAGGTGGATCTCTCTCACACGTACCGACACAGACTATCCCGCAATTCAATTGATCCTCAAAGGTTTTTATTGAATAGCGGAATAGGAAATATGATCAAAAAAAGTGTATGTATCTCGCACGTACACAACCACACTAGGCCCCAATTACTATTGTTTGTACCCCTAAAAGGCTAGATGAGGAGTAGGGGGGGTATGGAACAGGCAGCACCCTCAAACCTTCAGAAGTATGAGATGAACCCCAACAACTTGGAAAGGTGGATCTCTCTCACACGTACCGACACAGACTATCCCCCAATTTAACTGATCCCCAAAGGTTTTTGATTAAATAGCGGAATAGAAAATATGATCCCAAAAAAGTGTATGTATATCACACGTACACAACCACACTGGGCCCCAATTACTATTGTTTGTACCCCTAAAAGGCTAGATGAGGAGTAGGGGGAGTATGGAACAGGCAGCACCCTCAAACCTTCAGAAGTATGAGATGAACCCCAACAACTTGGAAAGGTGGATCTCTCTCACACGTACCGACACAGACTATCCCGCAATTCAATTGATCCTCAAAGGTTTTTATTGAATAGCGGAATAGGAAATATGATCAAAAAAAGTGTATGTATCTCGCACGTACACAACCACACTAGGCCCCAATTACTATTGTTTGTACCCCTAAAAGGCTAGATGAGGAGTAGGGGGGGTATGGAACAGGCAGCACCCTCAAACCTTCAGAAGTATGAGATGAACCCCAACAACTTGGAAAGGTGGATCTCTCTCACACGTACCGACACAGACTATCCCCCAATTTAACTGATCCCCAAAGGTTTTTGATTAAATAGCGGAATAGAAAATATGATCCCAAAAAAGTGTATGTATATCACACGTACACAACCACACTGGGCCCCAATTACTATTGTTTGTACCCCTAAAAGGCTAGATGAGGAGTAGGGGGAGTATGGAACAGGCAGCACCCTCAAACCTTCAGAAGTATGAGATGAACCCCAACAACTTGGAAAGGTGGATCTCTCTCACACGTACCAACACAGACTATCCCCCAATTTAACTGATCCCCAAAGGTTTTTGATTAAATAGCGGAATAGAAAATATGATCCAAAAAAAGTGTATGTATATCACACGTACACAACCACACTAGGCCCCAATTACTATTGTTTGTACCCCTAAAAGGCTAGATGAGGAGTAGGGGGAGTATGGAACAGGCAGCACCCTCAAACCTTCAGAAGTATGAGATGAACCCCAACAACTTGGAAAGGTGGATCTCTCTCACACGTACCGACACAGACTATCCCGCAATTCAATTGATCCTCAAAGGTTTTTATTGAATAGCGGAATAGGAAATATGATCAAAAAAAGTGTATGTATCTCGCACGTACACAACCACACTAGGCCCCAATTACTATTGTTTGTACCCCTAAAAGGCTAGATGAGGAGTAGGGGGGGTATGGAACAGGCAGCACCCTCAAACCTTCAGAAGTATGAGATGAACCCCAACAACTTGGAAAGGTGGATCTCTCTCACACGTACCGACACAGACTATCCCCCAATTTAACTGATCCCCAAAGGTTTTTGATTAAATAGCGGAATAGAAAATATGATCCCAAAAAAGTGTATGTATATCACACGTACACAACCACACTGGGCCCCAATTACTATTGTTTGTACCCCTAAAAGGCTAGATGAGGAGTAGGGGGAGTATGGAACAGGCAGCACCCTCAAACCTTCAGAAGTATGAGATGAACCCCAACAACTTGGAAAGGTGGATCTCTCTCACACGTACCGACACAGACTATCCCGCAATTCAATTGATCCTCAAAGGTTTTTATTGAATAGCGGAATAGGAAATATGATCAAAAAAAGTGTATGTATCTCGCACGTACACAACCACACTAGGCCCCAATTACTATTGTTTGTACCCCTAAAAGGCTAGATGAGGAGTAGGGGGGGTATGGAACAGGCAGCACCCTCAAACCTTCAGAAGTATGAGATGAACCCCAACAACTTGGAAAGGTGGATCTCTCTCACACGTACCGACACAGACTATCCCCCAATTTAACTGATCCCCAAAGGTTTTTGATTAAATAGCGGAATAGAAAATATGATCCCAAAAAAGTGTATGTATATCACACGTACACAACCACACTGGGCCCCAATTACTATTGTTTGTACCCCTAAAAGGCTAGATGAGGAGTAGGGGGAGTATGGAACAGGCAGCACCCTCAAACCTTCAGAAGTATGAGATGAACCCCAACAACTTGGAAAGGTGGATCTCTCTCACACGTACCAACACAGACTATCCCCCAATTTAACTGATCCCCAAAGGTTTTTGATTAAATAGCGGAATAGAAAATATGATCCAAAAAAAGTGTATGTATATCACACGTACACAACCACACTAGGCCCCAATTACTATTGTTTGTACCCCTAAAAGGCTAGATGAGGAGTAGGGGGAGTATGGAACAGGCAGCACCCTCAAACCTTCAGAAGTATGAGATGAACCCCAACAACTTGGAAAGGTGGATCTCTCTCACACGTACCGACACAGACTATCCCGCAATTCAATTGATCCTCAAAGGTTTTTATTGAATAGCGGAATAGGAAATATGATCAAAAAAAGTGTATGTATCTCGCACGTACACAACCACACTAGGCCCCAATTACTATTGTTTGTACCCCTAAAAGGCTAGATGAGGAGTAGGGGGGGTATGGAACAGGCAGCACCCTCAAACCTTCAGAAGTATGAGATGAACCCCAACAACTTGGAAAGGTGGATCTCTCTCACACGTACCGACACAGACTATCCCCCAATTTAACTGATCCCCAAAGGTTTTTGATTAAATAGCGGAATAGAAAATATGATCCCAAAAAAGTGTATGTATATCACACGTACACAACCACACTGGGCCCCAATTACTATTGTTTGTACCCCTAAAAGGCTAGATGAGGAGTAGGGGGAGTATGGAACAGGCAGCACCCTCAAACCTTCAGAAGTATGAGATGAACCCCAACAACTTGGAAAGGTGGATCTCTCTCACACGTACCGACACAGACTATCCCGCAATTCAATTGATCCTCAAAGGTTTTTATTGAATAGCGGAATAGGAAATATGATCAAAAAAAGTGTATGTATCTCGCACGTACACAACCACACTAGGCCCCAATTACTATTGTTTGTACCCCTAAAAGGCTAGATGAGGAGTAGGGGGGGTATGGAACAGGCAGCACCCTCAAACCTTCAGAAGTATGAGATGAACCCCAACAACTTGGAAAGGTGGATCTCTCTCACACGTACCGACACAGACTATCCCCCAATTTAACTGATCCCCAAAGGTTTTTGATTAAATAGCGGAATAGAAAATATGATCCCAAAAAAGTGTATGTATATCACACGTACACAACCACACTGGGCCCCAATTACTATTGTTTGTACCCCTAAAAGGCTAGATGAGGAGTAGGGGGAGTATGGAACAGGCAGCACCCTCAAACCTTCAGAAGTATGAGATGAACCCCAACAACTTGGAAAGGTGGATCTCTCTCACACGTACCAACACAGACTATCCCCCAATTTAACTGATCCCCAAAGGTTTTTGATTAAATAGCGGAATAGAAAATATGATCCAAAAAAAGTGTATGTATATCACACGTACACAACCACACTAGGCCCCAATTACTATTGTTTGTACCCCTAAAAGGCTAGATGAGGAGTAGGGGGAGTATGGAACAGGCAGCACCCTCAAACCTTCAGAAGTATGAGATGAACCCCAACAACTTGGAAAGGTGGATCTCTCTCACACGTACCGACACAGACTATCCCGCAATTCAATTGATCCTCAAAGGTTTTTATTGAATAGCGGAATAGGAAATATGATCAAAAAAAGTGTATGTATCTCGCACGTACACAACCACACTAGGCCCCAATTACTATTGTTTGTACCCCTAAAAGGCTAGATGAGGAGTAGGGGGGGTATGGAACAGGCAGCACCCTCAAACCTTCAGAAGTATGAGATGAACCCCAACAACTTGGAAAGGTGGATCTCTCTCACACGTACCGACACAGACTATCCCCCAATTTAACTGATCCCCAAAGGTTTTTGATTAAATAGCGGAATAGAAAATATGATCCCAAAAAAGTGTATGTATATCACACGTACACAACCACACTGGGCCCCAATTACTATTGTTTGTACCCCTAAAAGGCTAGATGAGGAGTAGGGGGAGTATGGAACAGGCAGCACCCTCAAACCTTCAGAAGTATGAGATGAACCCCAACAACTTGGAAAGGTGGATCTCTCTCACACGTACCGACACAGACTATCCCGCAATTCAATTGATCCTCAAAGGTTTTTATTGAATAGCGGAATAGGAAATATGATCAAAAAAAGTGTATGTATCTCGCACGTACACAACCACACTAGGCCCCAATTACTATTGTTTGTACCCCTAAAAGGCTAGATGAGGAGTAGGGGGGGTATGGAACAGGCAGCACCCTCAAACCTTCAGAAGTATGAGATGAACCCCAACAACTTGGAAAGGTGGATCTCTCTCACACGTACCGACACAGACTATCCCCCAATTTAACTGATCCCCAAAGGTTTTTGATTAAATAGCGGAATAGAAAATATGATCCCAAAAAAGTGTATGTATATCACACGTACACAACCACACTGGGCCCCAATTACTATTGTTTGTACCCCTAAAAGGCTAGATGAGGAGTAGGGGGAGTATGGAACAGGCAGCACCCTCAAACCTTCAGAAGTATGAGATGAACCCCAACAACTTGGAAAGGTGGATCTCTCTCACACGTACCAACACAGACTATCCCCCAATTTAACTGATCCCCAAAGGTTTTTGATTAAATAGCGGAATAGAAAATATGATCCAAAAAAAGTGTATGTATATCACACGTACACAACCACACTAGGCCCCAATTACTATTGTTTGTACCCCTAAAAGGCTAGATGAGGAGTAGGGGGAGTATGGAACAGGCAGCACCCTCAAACCTTCAGAAGTATGAGATGAACCCCAACAACTTGGAAAGGTGGATCTCTCTCACACGTACCGACACAGACTATCCCGCAATTCAATTGATCCTCAAAGGTTTTTATTGAATAGCGGAATAGGAAATATGATCAAAAAAAGTGTATGTATCTCGCACGTACACAACCACACTAGGCCCCAATTACTATTGTTTGTACCCCTAAAAGGCTAGATGAGGAGTAGGGGGGGTATGGAACAGGCAGCACCCTCAAACCTTCAGAAGTATGAGATGAACCCCAACAACTTGGAAAGGTGGATCTCTCTCACACGTACCGACACAGACTATCCCCCAATTTAACTGATCCCCAAAGGTTTTTGATTAAATAGCGGAATAGAAAATATGATCCCAAAAAAGTGTATGTATATCACACGTACACAACCACACTGGGCCCCAATTACTATTGTTTGTACCCCTAAAAGGCTAGATGAGGAGTAGGGGGAGTATGGAACAGGCAGCACCCTCAAACCTTCAGAAGTATGAGATGAACCCCAACAACTTGGAAAGGTGGATCTCTCTCACACGTACCGACACAGACTATCCCGCAATTCAATTGATCCTCAAAGGTTTTTATTGAATAGCGGAATAGGAAATATGATCAAAAAAAGTGTATGTATCTCGCACGTACACAACCACACTAGGCCCCAATTACTATTGTTTGTACCCCTAAAAGGCTAGATGAGGAGTAGGGGGGGTATGGAACAGGCAGCACCCTCAAACCTTCAGAAGTATGAGATGAACCCCAACAACTTGGAAAGGTGGATCTCTCTCACACGTACCGACACAGACTATCCCCCAATTTAACTGATCCCCAAAGGTTTTTGATTAAATAGCGGAATAGAAAATATGATCCCAAAAAAGTGTATGTATATCACACGTACACAACCACACTGGGCCCCAATTACTATTGTTTGTACCCCTAAAAGGCTAGATGAGGAGTAGGGGGAGTATGGAACAGGCAGCACCCTCAAACCTTCAGAAGTATGAGATGAACCCCAACAACTTGGAAAGGTGGATCTCTCTCACACGTACCAACACAGACTATCCCCCAATTTAACTGATCCCCAAAGGTTTTTGATTAAATAGCGGAATAGAAAATATGATCCAAAAAAAGTGTATGTATATCACACGTACACAACCACACTAGGCCCCAATTACTATTGTTTGTACCCCTAAAAGGCTAGATGAGGAGTAGGGGGAGTATGGAACAGGCAGCACCCTCAAACCTTCAGAAGTATGAGATGAACCCCAACAACTTGGAAAGGTGGATCTCTCTCACACGTACCGACACAGACTATCCCGCAATTCAATTGATCCTCAAAGGTTTTTATTGAATAGCGGAATAGGAAATATGATCAAAAAAAGTGTATGTATCTCGCACGTACACAACCACACTAGGCCCCAATTACTATTGTTTGTACCCCTAAAAGGCTAGATGAGGAGTAGGGGGGGTATGGAACAGGCAGCACCCTCAAACCTTCAGAAGTATGAGATGAACCCCAACAACTTGGAAAGGTGGATCTCTCTCACACGTACCGACACAGACTATCCCCCAATTTAACTGATCCCCAAAGGTTTTTGATTAAATAGCGGAATAGAAAATATGATCCCAAAAAAGTGTATGTATATCACACGTACACAACCACACTGGGCCCCAATTACTATTGTTTGTACCCCTAAAAGGCTAGATGAGGAGTAGGGGGAGTATGGAACAGGCAGCACCCTCAAACCTTCAGAAGTATGAGATGAACCCCAACAACTTGGAAAGGTGGATCTCTCTCACACGTACCGACACAGACTATCCCGCAATTCAATTGATCCTCAAAGGTTTTTATTGAATAGCGGAATAGGAAATATGATCAAAAAAAGTGTATGTATCTCGCACGTACACAACCACACTAGGCCCCAATTACTATTGTTTGTACCCCTAAAAGGCTAGATGAGGAGTAGGGGGGGTATGGAACAGGCAGCACCCTCAAACCTTCAGAAGTATGAGATGAACCCCAACAACTTGGAAAGGTGGATCTCTCTCACACGTACCGACACAGACTATCCCCCAATTTAACTGATCCCCAAAGGTTTTTGATTAAATAGCGGAATAGAAAATATGATCCCAAAAAAGTGTATGTATATCACACGTACACAACCACACTGGGCCCCAATTACTATTGTTTGTACCCCTAAAAGGCTAGATGAGGAGTAGGGGGAGTATGGAACAGGCAGCACCCTCAAACCTTCAGAAGTATGAGATGAACCCCAACAACTTGGAAAGGTGGATCTCTCTCACACGTACCAACACAGACTATCCCCCAATTTAACTGATCCCCAAAGGTTTTTGATTAAATAGCGGAATAGAAAATATGATCCAAAAAAAGTGTATGTATATCACACGTACACAACCACACTAGGCCCCAATTACTATTGTTTGTACCCCTAAAAGGCTAGATGAGGAGTAGGGGGAGTATGGAACAGGCAGCACCCTCAAACCTTCAGAAGTATGAGATGAACCCCAACAACTTGGAAAGGTGGATCTCTCTCACACGTACCGACACAGACTATCCCGCAATTCAATTGATCCTCAAAGGTTTTTATTGAATAGCGGAATAGGAAATATGATCAAAAAAAGTGTATGTATCTCGCACGTACACAACCACACTAGGCCCCAATTACTATTGTTTGTACCCCTAAAAGGCTAGATGAGGAGTAGGGGGGGTATGGAACAGGCAGCACCCTCAAACCTTCAGAAGTATGAGATGAACCCCAACAACTTGGAAAGGTGGATCTCTCTCACACGTACCGACACAGACTATCCCCCAATTTAACTGATCCCCAAAGGTTTTTGATTAAATAGCGGAATAGAAAATATGATCCCAAAAAAGTGTATGTATATCACACGTACACAACCACACTGGGCCCCAATTACTATTGTTTGTACCCCTAAAAGGCTAGATGAGGAGTAGGGGGAGTATGGAACAGGCAGCACCCTCAAACCTTCAGAAGTATGAGATGAACCCCAACAACTTGGAAAGGTGGATCTCTCTCACACGTACCGACACAGACTATCCCGCAATTCAATTGATCCTCAAAGGTTTTTATTGAATAGCGGAATAGGAAATATGATCAAAAAAAGTGTATGTATCTCGCACGTACACAACCACACTAGGCCCCAATTACTATTGTTTGTACCCCTAAAAGGCTAGATGAGGAGTAGGGGGGGTATGGAACAGGCAGCACCCTCAAACCTTCAGAAGTATGAGATGAACCCCAACAACTTGGAAAGGTGGATCTCTCTCACACGTACCGACACAGACTATCCCCCAATTTAACTGATCCCCAAAGGTTTTTGATTAAATAGCGGAATAGAAAATATGATCCCAAAAAAGTGTATGTATATCACACGTACACAACCACACTGGGCCCCAATTACTATTGTTTGTACCCCTAAAAGGCTAGATGAGGAGTAGGGGGAGTATGGAACAGGCAGCACCCTCAAACCTTCAGAAGTATGAGATGAACCCCAACAACTTGGAAAGGTGGATCTCTCTCACACGTACCAACACAGACTATCCCCCAATTTAACTGATCCCCAAAGGTTTTTGATTAAATAGCGGAATAGAAAATATGATCCAAAAAAAGTGTATGTATATCACACGTACACAACCACACTAGGCCCCAATTACTATTGTTTGTACCCCTAAAAGGCTAGATGAGGAGTAGGGGGAGTATGGAACAGGCAGCACCCTCAAACCTTCAGAAGTATGAGATGAACCCCAACAACTTGGAAAGGTGGATCTCTCTCACACGTACCGACACAGACTATCCCGCAATTCAATTGATCCTCAAAGGTTTTTATTGAATAGCGGAATAGGAAATATGATCAAAAAAAGTGTATGTATCTCGCACGTACACAACCACACTAGGCCCCAATTACTATTGTTTGTACCCCTAAAAGGCTAGATGAGGAGTAGGGGGGGTATGGAACAGGCAGCACCCTCAAACCTTCAGAAGTATGAGATGAACCCCAACAACTTGGAAAGGTGGATCTCTCTCACGCGTACCGACACAGACTATCCCCCAATTTAACTGATCCCCAAAGGTTTTTGATTAAATAGCGGAATAGAAAATATGATCCCAAAAAAGTGTATGTATATCACACGTACACAACCACACTGGGCCCCAATTACTATTGTTTGTACCCCTAAAAGGCTAGATGAGGAGTAGGGGGAGTATGGAACAGGCAGCACCCTCAAACCTTCAGAAGTATGAGATGAACCCCAACAACTTGGAAAGGTGGATCTCTCTCACACGTACCAACACAGACTATCCCCCAATTTAACTGATCCCCAAAGGTTTTTGATTAAATAGCGGAATAGAAAATATGATCCCAAAAAAGTGTATGTATATCACACGTACACAACCACACTGGGCCCCAATTACTATTGTTTGTACCCCTAAAAGGCTAGATGAGGAGTAGGGGGAGTATGGAACAGGCAGCACCCTCAAACCTTCAGAAGTATGAGATGAACCCCAACAACTTGGAAAGGTGGATCTCTCTCACACGTACCGACACAGACTATCCCGCAATTCAATTGATCCTCAAAGGTTTTTATTGAATAGCGGAATAGGAAATATGATCAAAAAAAGTGTATGTATCTCGCACGTACACAACCACACTAGGCCCCAATTACTATTGTTTGTACCCCTAAAAGGCTAGATGAGGAGTAGGGGGGGTATGGAACAGGCAGCACCCTCAAACCTTCAGAAGTATGAGATGAACCCCAACAACTTGGAAAGGTGGATCTCTCTCACACGTACCGACACAGACTATCCCCCAATTTAACTGATCCCCAAAGGTTTTTGATTAAATAGCGGAATAGAAAATATGATCCCAAAAAAGTGTATGTATATCACACGTACACAACCACACTGGGCCCCAATTACTATTGTTTGTACCCCTAAAAGGCTAGATGAGGAGTAGGGGGAGTATGGAACAGGCAGCACCCTCAAACCTTCAGAAGTATGAGATGAACCCCAACAACTTGGAAAGGTGGATCTCTCTCACACGTACCAACACAGACTATCCCCCAATTTAACTGATCCCCAAAGGTTTTTGATTAAATAGCGGAATAGAAAATATGATCCAAAAAAAGTGTATGTATATCACACGTACACAACCACACTAGGCCCCAATTACTATTGTTTGTACCCCTAAAAGGCTAGATGAGGAGTAGGGGGAGTATGGAACAGGCAGCACCCTCAAACCTTCAGAAGTATGAGATGAACCCCAACAACTTGGAAAGGTGGATCTCTCTCACACGTACCGACACAGACTATCCCGCAATTCAATTGATCCTCAAAGGTTTTTATTGAATAGCGGAATAGGAAATATGATCAAAAAAAGTGTATGTATCTCGCACGTACACAACCACACTAGGCCCCAATTACTATTGTTTGTACCCCTAAAAGGCTAGATGAGGAGTAGGGGGGGTATGGAACAGGCAGCACCCTCAAACCTTCAGAAGTATGAGATGAACCCCAACAACTTGGAAAGGTGGATCTCTCTCACACGTACCGACACAGACTATCCCCCAATTTAACTGATCCCCAAAGGTTTTTGATTAAATAGCGGAATAGAAAATATGATCCCAAAAAAGTGTATGTATATCACACGTACACAACCACACTGGGCCCCAATTACTATTGTTTGTACCCCTAAAAGGCTAGATGAGGAGTAGGGGGAGTATGGAACAGGCAGCACCCTCAAACCTTCAGAAGTATGAGATGAACCCCAACAACTTGGAAAGGTGGATCTCTCTCACACGTACCGACACAGACTATCCCGCAATTCAATTGATCCTCAAAGGTTTTTATTGAATAGCGGAATAGGAAATATGATCAAAAAAAGTGTATGTATCTCGCACGTACACATCCACACTAGGCCCCAATTACTATTGTTTGTACCCCTAAAAGGCTAGATGAGGAGTAGGGGGGGTATGGAACAGGCAGCACCCTCAAACCTTCAGAAGTATGAGATGAACCCCAACAACTTGGAAAGGTGGATCTCTCTCACACGTACCGACACAGACTATCCCCCAATTTAACTGATCCCCAAAGGTTTTTGATTAAATAGCGGAATAGAAAATATGATCCCAAAAAAGTGTATGTATATCACACGTACACAACCACACTGGGCCCCAATTACTATTGTTTGTACCCCTAAAAGGCTAGATGAGGAGTAGGGGGAGTATGGAACAGGCAGCACCCTCAAACCTTCAGAAGTATGAGATGAACCCCAACAACTTGGAAAGGTGGATCTCTCTCACACGTACCAACACAGACTATCCCCCAATTTAACTGATCCCCAAAGGTTTTTGATTAAATAGCGGAATAGAAAATATGATCCAAAAAAAGTGTATGTATATCACACGTACACAACCACACTAGGCCCCAATTACTATTGTTTGTACCCCTAAAAGGCTAGATGAGGAGTAGGGGGAGTATGGAACAGGCAGCACCCTCAAACCTTCAGAAGTATGAGATGAACCCCAACAACTTGGAAAGGTGGATCTCTCTCACACGTACCGACACAGACTATCCCGCAATTCAATTGATCCTCAAAGGTTTTTATTGAATAGCGGAATAGGAAATATGATCAAAAAAAGTGTATGTATCTCGCACGTACACAACCACACTAGGCCCCAATTACTATTGTTTGTACCCCTAAAAGGCTAGATGAGGAGTAGGGGGGGTATGGAACAGGCAGCACCCTCAAACCTTCAGAAGTATGAGATGAACCCCAACAACTTGGAAAGGTGGATCTCTCTCACACGTACCGACACAGACTATCCCCCAATTTAACTGATCCCCAAAGGTTTTTGATTAAATAGCGGAATAGAAAATATGATCCCAAAAAAGTGTATGTATATCACACGTACACAACCACACTGGGCCCCAATTACTATTGTTTGTACCCCTAAAAGGCTAGATGAGGAGTAGGGGGAGTATGGAACAGGCAGCACCCTCAAACCTTCAGAAGTATGAGATGAACCCCAACAACTTGGAAAGGTGGATCTCTCTCACACGTACCGACACAGACTATCCCGCAATTCAATTGATCCTCAAAGGTTTTTATTGAATAGCGGAATAGGAAATATGATCAAAAAAAGTGTATGTATCTCGCACGTACACAACCACACTAGGCCCCAATTACTATTGTTTGTACCCCTAAAAGGCTAGATGAGGAGTAGGGGGGGTATGGAACAGGCAGCACCCTCAAACCTTCAGAAGTATGAGATGAACCCCAACAACTTGGAAAGGTGGATCTCTCTCACACGTACCGACACAGACTATCCCCCAATTTAACTGATCCCCAAAGGTTTTTGATTAAATAGCGGAATAGAAAATATGATCCCAAAAAAGTGTATGTATATCACACGTACACAACCACACTGGGCCCCAATTACTATTGTTTGTACCCCTAAAAGGCTAGATGAGGAGTAGGGGGAGTATGGAACAGGCAGCACCCTCAAACCTTCAGAAGTATGAGATGAACCCCAACAACTTGGAAAGGTGGATCTCTCTCACACGTACCAACACAGACTATCCCCCAATTTAACTGATCCCCAAAGGTTTTTGATTAAATAGCGGAATAGAAAATATGATCCAAAAAAAGTGTATGTATATCACACGTACACAACCACACTAGGCCCCAATTACTATTGTTTGTACCCCTAAAAGGCTAGATGAGGAGTAGGGGGAGTATGGAACAGGCAGCACCCTCAAACCTTCAGAAGTATGAGATGAACCCCAACAACTTGGAAAGGTGGATCTCTCTCACACGTACCGACACAGACTATCCCGCAATTCAATTGATCCTCAAAGGTTTTTATTGAATAGCGGAATAGGAAATATGATCAAAAAAAGTGTATGTATCTCGCACGTACACAACCACACTAGGCCCCAATTACTATTGTTTGTACCCCTAAAAGGCTAGATGAGGAGTAGGGGGAGTATGGAACAGGCAGCACCCTCAAACCTTCAGAAGTATGAGATGGACCCCAACAACTTGGAAAGGTGGATCTCTCTCACACGTACCGACACAGACTATCCCCCAATTTAACTGATCCCCAAAGGTTTTTGATTAAATAGCGGAATAGAAAATATGATCCAAAAAAAGTGTATGTATATCACACGTACACAACCACACTAGGCCCCAATTACTATTGTTTGTACCCCTAAAAGGCTAGATGAGGAGTAGGGGGGGTATGGAACAGGCAGCACCCTCAAACCTTCAGAAGTATGAGATGAACCCCAACAACTTGGAAAGGTGGATCTCTCTCACACGTACCAACACAGACTATCCCCCAATTTAACTGATCCCCAAAGGTTTTTGATTAAATAGCGGAATAGAAAATATGATCCCAAAAAAGTGTATGTATATCACACGTACACAACCACACTAGGCCCCAATTACTATTGTTTGTACCCCTAAAAGGCTAGGAGTAGGGGGAGTATGGAACAGGCAGCACCCTCAAACCTTCAGAAGTATGAGATGAACCCCAACAACTTGGAAAGGTGGATCTCTCTCACACGTACCAACACAGACTATCCCCCAATTTAACTGATCCCCAAAGGTTTTTGATTAAATAGCGGAATAGAAAATATGATCCAAAAAAAGTGTATGTATATCACACGTACACAACCACACTAGGCCCCAATTACTATTGTTTGTACCCCTAAAAGGCTAGGAGTAGGGGGAGTATGGAACAGGCAGCACCCTCAAACCTTCAGAAGTATGAGATGAACCCCAACAACTTGGAAAGGTGGATCTCTCTCACACGTACCAACACAGACTATCCCCCAATTTAACTGATCCCCAAAGGTTTTTGATTAAATAGCGGAATAGAAAATATGATCCCAAAAAAGTGTATGTATATCACACGTACACAACCACACTAGGCCCCAATTACTATTGTTTGTACCCCTAAAAGGCTAGGAGTAGGGGGAGTATGGAACAGGCAGCACCCTCAAACCTTCAGAAGTATGAGATGAACCCCAACAACTTGGAAAGGTGGATCTCTCTCACACGTACCAACACAGACTATCCCCCAATTTAACTGATCCCCAAAGGTTTTTGATTAAATAGCGGAATAGAAAATATGATCCCAAAAAAGTGTATGTATATCACACGTACACAACCACACTAGGCCCCAATTACTATTGTTTGTACCCCTAAAAGGCTAGATGAGGAGTAGGGGGAGTATGGAACAGGCAGCACCCTCAAACCTTCAGAAGTATGAGATTGTGTTCACTGTACCCCACAAAGATTGAGTTCACTGCACCCCACAATGATTGTGTTCACTGCACCCCACAAAGATTGTGTTCACTGCACCTCACAAAGATTGTGTTCACTGTACCCCCCAAAGATTGTGTTCACTGCACCCCACAAAGATTCTGTTCACTGTACCCCACAAAGATTGTGTTCACTGCACCCCAAAAAGATTGTGTTCACTGCACCCCAAAAAGGATGTTGTTCACTGCACCCCAAAAAGGATGTTGTTCACTCCACCCCAAAAAGATTGTGTTCACTGCACCCCACAAAGATTGTGTTCACTGCACCCCAAAAAGATTGTGTTCACTGCACCCCAAAAATGATTTTGTTCACTGCACCCCAAAAAGGATTTTGTTCACTGCACCCCAAAAAGGATGTTGTTCACTCCACCCCAAAAAGATTGTGTTCACTGCACCCCAAAAAGATTGTGTTCACTGCACCCCACAAAGGATTTTGTTCACTGCACCCCAAAAAGATTGTGTTCACTGCACCCCACAAAGGATTTTGTTCACTGCACCCCAAAAAGATTGTGTTCACTGCACCCCACAAAGGATTTTGTTCACTGCACCCCACAAAGATTGTGTTCACTGCACACCAAAAAGGATTGTGTTCACTGCACCCCAAAAAGATTTTGTTCACTGCACCCCAAAAAGATTGTGTTCACTGCAGCCCAAAAAGATTGTGTTCACTGCAGCCCAAAAAGATTGTGTTCACTGCAGCCCAAAAAGATTGTGTTCACTGCAGCCCAAAAAGATTGTGTTCACTGCAGCCCAAAAAGATTGTGTTCACTGCAGCTCACACACAGAAAAATGGATGTGGATCACTGACACCTGCCTATCTCCAATCCCACACCACACAGCAATATCGATTGTAGTTTGTAGAACACAGTTTCCCTAAAATTCAGCAGACTCTGTCCCTAACAGGATTGAGAAGAGATCGTAGATCAGGATTGAGTGCAGACCCCACCCCCCACACAGCAATATCGATTGTAGTTTGTAGAAGACACTGACCCTATAATTCAGCAGACTCTATCCCTAAAATGCCTACAACTCGCCCTGCCTAAACACTCCGACCTGTCCCTCAATTCTATCCGGACACAAATGGTTTTTTCCTGCCTATCTTTCCCTAATCAGCAGCCAGCACGTTGATGTGTGCTCTGTCCCTGAATCTAAGCAGCATAATGACGCCGCTGCGGCTGCCTCGAACTTATAAAGACTTGGTCACATGCTTCAGACGGCCAATCACAGCTACTGAGACATTTGCAGGCATGGCTGGGATGGCTTAAGGCACACCAGTTAAACGATTGTTGATTGGCTGTTGAAAGCCCGCCATGAAAAGAGCGCCAAAGCATGCAAAACCCGGAAATAAAACGACCGAACACGGATTTTTACCCGAACATACAGTAAAGTGTCCGTGTCCGTGTTCGGGTACAAAAAATCCAATTATTCGGTACGAACACGAATAATACAGTCCGTGTTCGCTCAACACTACACGTTATTCCAAACAATTTAGGAATGTTGGGTGATTTATTCCCTTTATGGATTAAAACCCGACTCTGCGTCAACTACGTAATTTTCCATGGGAGTTTTGCCATGGATCCCCCTCCGGCACGCCACAGTCCAGGTGTTAGTCCCCTTGAAACAACTTTTCCATCACTATTGTGGCCAGAAAGAGTCCCTGTGGGATTTAAAATTCGCCTGCCTATTGAAGTCTATGGTGGTTCGCCGGCGAACATTTGCCGATGTTCGCGTTCGCGAACATTAAATTTTATGTTCGCGACATCACTACTCATTGGTAGAACCCCTTTCTTCTTGTACCAGTGACAACTCAAACCTTAGTTTTTTCCCCTCACTTGTCACCCTAGTGACAATTATCACTAAAATGAATACAAGAGTTAATTGGCTGGAGAGCGCAGGGACAAATAGCGAAACAGGAAGTGTCTGTGAACATTCGGCTGCAGACAACAACCGGTTGTCAGTTGGAAAGAGGAGGGCTCCTGAATGGCTGGATGAAATGGGTTTTTCTTTTACACCATTCATAAAACTGAAAAGTGAAGAATACAAAAGTTAATGTCATTAATCATAGAAATCTAAGGGAGATTAGAATTTTTTGGCTGGAATTCCACTTAAAACTTTGACTTGGCTTTGGGTTGACTGAGAGGGAACAATACCTAACTTGGCAACTCTGGATCAATCACTTGCACTGGGTCATCAAGTTTTTTTTCCCGCCTTGTCAAAGGGTAGCAGGCATCGTACTTGATGATAGATTTACGAACGAGGGACATTTCTTGGCAATGTTTATTTTTTTTTAACAAATTACTTTTGGGTGTCTTTATTTCTAAGTTACATTTTTTTTTGTGAATAAGTAGGGGTACTACAGTATATACCCAAAATGTATTCACGTAAGGTGGAGCAGTATCTAGGGGCCCCCTTACTATAGAGGAACTTCCAGATTCTGATAAGTCCCCCACCAGCAGATCCTGACAACCACTAGGCAAGGGTTGTGGGAAAGAGGCCTTTGTCCTCATCAACATAAGGGATAAGGTGCTTCGCCAGTTGGTTTCCCCCCTGGCAAAGCACTCCTCCATTTTAAGTGCATGTGACCTGGTATAGTTCAGGAGGGAAGAGCTACACCATCCAGGCTCAGGAGGTTTGGTATGAATTTTTAGGGGGACCTCATACATTTTTTTATGAGGTACCCCCTAAAATCCATACCAGACTCTGCGCTCTGCCCAGGGTCTGATCTGTATTTTGAGGGGAAGCTATGCAATTTTTTTTTCATTCTTATTATGTGATGTGCTACTCCAAAAATGACATTTACAAAGAAAACTATTATTGCTAGCTTCTTTAAAAAAAACAAAAAAAAAAAAACCACAAACCCTTTCAAAGGTCCCTCAAAATACACCCGTCAAAGTAATTTGCCAGCAATTTTAAAACTTTTGTGCTTTATAAATGTCAGTGCTACTGCAGTACTTTCTGTGCATTACAGATCATAGAGAGATGCACTCCCTCACAGGAAGGAATAGGACACCCCTAGGCATTTTATTTGACGCAACTTGACATTTTTAATGTTTCACTTTAAGCATTTAAAAAATCATTGTTCCTGGACAAATGGATTTTTTAAATTCTTTTTTGTGCATTTTTCCCAGGGCAGTACCCACCCCATCATGCTATTTTTTTTACACCCCCTTGCCTATTAGCCTAGAAAATAGAAATTTTTAATTTGATAGATTTGGATCCCATTGATTTCAATAGGGTTTGGGTTCAGCATCTGGACTATGCTGAACCCTGCTGAAACGAAATCCCAGGGTAGTTTGACTGATTACTAGTTCTAAAACTGCTACAGACATATCTACAAGATCATTAAATCGATTATCGTATGTGACTAAAATGATTGCATTGCATAAAAATGGTAAAAAGATCCTCTATTTTATCAATATAGTAGGCTTTCCTAATTTCTATATTGGCACATTGAGTGGCCATGGAGGAATTTTAGATTAACCACTTCTGGACTGGAAGGATTTGCCCCCTTAATGACCAGGCCATTTTTTGCGATTCGGCACTGTGTTACTTTAACGGACAATTGTGAGGTCGTGCGATGCTGTGCCCAAATAAATTGATGTCCTTTTTTCCCACAAATAGAGCTTTTTCTATTCTAAATCCAAATTTTTTAACATTTTAGGCCAATTTGTTTTATGCTACATATTTTTTGTAAAAAAAATCGCAATAAGCGTATTTTGATTGGTTTGCTCAAAAGTTCTTGCATCTACTAACTACAGAAAAGATTGATGTAATTTTTATTGTTTTGTTTTTTTTCTACTAGTAATGGTGGCGATCTGCTATTTTTAGCGGGACTGCGACATTGTAGTGGACAGATCGGACCCCTAACTGACATTTTTGACACTTTTCGATGACCAGTGACATTACTACAGTAATCAGTGCTAAAAATACTGTTACTGTAATAATTACACTGGCAGGGATGGGATTAATACTGTGGATGATCAAGGGGTTAAATGTGAGCCTAGGGGAGGGATTCTAACTGTGGGGGGGTGGGGCTTGTGAAATGATCACAGAGACCTGTAATCCTACATAGAAGGATCACAGGCACTCTGTGAACATTCCAGAGAGAAGAACGGTCAGCTGTGTTTACAACAGCTGCCCGTTCTTCTCTCTTAGCGGGGAACGATCGGGGGTGTCAGGCGGCAATTGGAGCTGCCTGCCCCATGCATCCGAGTCCCCGCCGCTGAGTGGGGGCAGGAGTGCGCCGGCGGCGGCGCACGCTCGCCCCTTAGTGGCAGGCACGCAGGAGGGGCTGCCTGCCGCAGTATAACTGTGGCGGTCCTTAAGTGGTTAATTGAATATCTTCGTATAATACAAATTCATTAACCACTTGCCGACTGCCGCACAACTTTTTACTGCGGCGGTCAGCCCCTCACAGGCAAAGCGACGTAGTACTACGTCGCTAGCCTATAAGGGTTTTAGGAGCGAGTGCGCGCCGCCGGAGGCGCGCTCCCGCGCGGTAACAGACCCCCCCGCGTGTGTGCTCGGCGGACCCGATGTCCGCCGGGCACTCGCGATCTTCCGTCACACCGGAAGAAAGGCAGGCGGCTAATGTAAACAAAGCCGCCTGTCATTCTTCCCTGTGTAAGAATGGTGAACAAACGGTTCTACTATGTAGGACCGTTGATCACTGTTCTTACACATGTAGCCACAGCCAATCACAGTTAGAAACACGCCCCTAGGGACACACTTAACCCCTCCCTCTCAAATAAAGTTAACCCCTTCACTGCCAGTGTAATTTTTACAGTAACAGTGCATATGTATAGCACTGATTACTGTAGTAATGTCACTGGTAACCCCAAAAGTGTCAAAAATGTCAGTCAAGGGTCCGATCTGTCCGCCACAATGTCGCAGTCCCGCAAAAAAATCGCAGCTCGCCGCCATTACGCGTTAAAAAAAAACCAACAAAAATTACTAAAATCTTTCCCTTTGTTAGTAAGCGCAATAACTTTTGTGCAAACCAATCAAAATACGCTTTTTGCGATTTTTTTTTACCAAACATGGTAAAAAAAAATTGGCCTAAAATGTTAAAAAATTTAGATTTTTACATTTTTTGGGGGGGAATTTCATATTTCAAATTTCAAAAAAATATGAAAAATATTGTTATTTTTGCAAAATTGTCGCTCTTTTTTGTTTATAGCGCATGATCAAAAAATCGCACAGGTGATCAAATACCACCAAAAGAAAGCTCTGTTTGTGGGAAAAAAAGGACGTCAAATTAGTTTAGGTACAGCGCCGCACGACCGCGCAATTGTCCGTTAAAGTCACGCAGTGCCGAATCGCAAAATACCCCCTGGTCAGGAAGGGGGGTAAAATCTTCCGGGGCTTAAGTGGGTAAATTATTGATTTTATTACATTATTTCTGTATGTATTGCAATTTACTGTATGGGTTGCATTATTCAATATTTTAATTGATGATTAATGGCTTATTTTTAATCACTCATACATAGGTCAATTATAAATCAATACATGAATTACCAGCTCTAGGTTCTGCACTGTATTAAACTCTCTAACCTTACTATAAGGTAACTAGTCCACATTATATATTCAGAAAACGATAGTCATATTTAATGAATGGCTAACACAAGAGATACAATACTGGGAAAATGTCTAACATTATTACATATGACACATTTGCTTTTCTTATATTTTAAAGCACCACTCTTTTAACTTCCATTAACTCTATTGCCATTCCATGTTATACTTGATAAATAATGCGTATGTTAGAATTCCTTGTATTGCATTAAAGAGATAAATGTATCCAGTATGTATTTAGGGCAGACTGCATTCCTTGACAGCCTGTTTACCTAAAGGATTATATAGGCTATTGTTAGATAAAATGACCTATATAAAATTTTCTTGTACATTTTATTATTTATTCTACGTAATAGTGTTCACTTTAAAGAGAAAGAGTGCAATAACAGTTTATAAGATTCTATGCAGAGAATTTCATCTATCTATCCAGGGCCATAATTTATGAATAAATCTAAAATGATAACCTATAAAGGGTTTTAAAATGTAATCTATGGACAATTGTAGTTACTTTGAGATTGTCCAAATTCCACAGGTGTGCATAATTTTAAATCTTGACAAGTTTTGTATCTATTTACTTGAGACAACAGAATTGAGTAGTATATATTGTGTTTGCGTGCACTAAAATGTATTTAGGTGTATTTCCCCTTACATTTGCATTTGATAAATGGCTGTGCAAATATCAATTGGCATAAAAAATTGCAACAGCCACCATTTTATTCTCTAGGGCCTCTACTTTCAGAAAAGATATAATGTTTATGGGTTCTAAGCATTTTCTAGCAAAAACCACAGCAAGTGGTTAAACAAGTCTTTATTTCATATTTTAAAAACATTCTATCTGTTGTGAAAGCTTTTTTTTTTTTTTGCTTCTAAATTTTTTCAAATAGTGTATATAGAAAGAGACAAAATGACCTTTGTTTGCCTCTAAAATGATTATACATTTATGATGAAAAAAAAAAAAAAAGAAAATTAAACCAAACCGTATATTGTTTCCCTGTACAGTATGTGTTATTTTTTTAGGTCCTGTTACCCATAACTATTAATCAGATCATTCTGCCGAAGTCAAGATAGGACAACATCCATTCTGATTGATTGTAAAAGTTTACTGCATTTAAAAATTTAAAAAATGTCAAATCAGGTATGAGAAATATACAGTATGTGTAAAATAAAACTGCCTAGAAAACATGAGTGTGGTAGAAGAGCATCGTTTGGTATTGGACAAAATGACTCTTTTGTTCTTTCATAAACTGTGTTTCCTGCATAGTAATAATGAGCAGTGACTGTGCTTCACAGATTATCTTTGGATGAAAGCCTTTCATGCTGCTCAGACTGATTCATAATACAAAATTCAGGAGGAATATCCTGATTTCTCTGGATCTGTTTAATACGGGTCCCTTGTAAACTTAAATACAAACAGATAAACAAAAGGTGTATAATGAGAATCGGAAGGAGGCTCACACACACTAGCAGCGCTAATTAAAATAACTTGTATATAGAAACAATGAATCAAAAAATTATTCTCTGCAAATAAATGTCCATTCAAGGTGATATCCGCAAATGCTGAAGGATAAAGTTCTTATATTGAATAGGATCCTGGAGTGCAAGCCCGTGAACCCTCAGTGTCACTTCCTGTTTAGATGGACCACCGTCACCACACCTCAACAAAAAAACGTGCCCCCCTAGGTAGTAAAAACTCACCACAGGATGGGAACAGAAACGCCTTGTATGGGGTATAATTCCACAATGTGGTACACGAATTCCAGGTAAACACTCTCCGGATTGCCCAAACTCTGATATCAAATCAGGATTTCAATTCAGCATAAACTGCACCAGACACCTCAGAACATGTATGGGAAAAGAAAGGGGGAGGACCCATAGTGTGATTCCATAAACAACACTTTATTAGAATTCCCAATCCCCCATATAGGATACACTCACAATGTTAAAATTGAATAGTAGCATGTAGAATAAATGTGGAGTCCGTCGTGTGCTGGTAAACTCACCGCTATCTGTTTAGGGAAAGCCGGAGCTCCAGCGCACCGACTCTGCGTGACAGCTGATGGATGCGTGCTCACGCCCTTACATGTTTCGTCACACGGACTTCTACCGAGGGCCTGTCACGCAGAGTCGGTGCGCTGGAGCTCCGGCTTTCCCTAAACAGATAGCGGTGAGTTTACCAGCACACGACGGACTCCACATTTATTCTACATGCTACTATTCAATTTTAACATTGTGAGTGTATCCTATATGGGGGATTGGGAATTCTAATAAAGTGTTGTTTATGGAATCACACTATGGGTCCTCCCCCTTTCTTTTCCCATACATGTTCTGAGGTGTCTGGTGCAGTTTATGCTGAATTGAAATCCTGATTTGATATCAGAGTTTGGGCAATCCGGAGAGTGTTTACCTGGAATTCGTGTACCACATTGTGGAATTATACCCCATACAAGGCGTTTCTGTTCCCATCCTGTGGTGAGTTTTTACTACCTAGGGGGGCACGTTTTTTTGTTGAGGTGTGGTGACGGTGGTCCATCTAAACAGGAAGTGACACTGAGGGTTCACGGGCTTGCACTCCAGGATCCTATTCAATATAAGAACTTTATCCTTCAGCATTTGCGGATATCACCTTGAATGGACATTTATTTGCAGAGAATAATTTTTTGATTCATTGTTTCTATATACAAGTTATTTTAATTAGCGCTGCTAGTGTGTGTGAGCCTCCTTCCGATTCTCATTATACACCTTTTGTTATCAATTGAATTTATAGCGGCTGCTTTGTATTTAGATTTTCTATTTTATATTAGCGCTGGGTTGAGTGGGTGTTTTTATACTTACTCCTATTTTCTACAAACAGATAAACACTTGAGGGAAACCTGATCAATTTGAATGTCAAAAACCTCTCATGAATATATGAAGCAATAATCATTAGAGATGAGAGGAATTTTTTTTTTTTTAAATTTAAAGTGGAGTTCCACCCGTTTTTTCAACATTATAAAAATTGCTTTTATTCTCCAAATGATCACAGCATTGGCTGAATGTAATTGTTTTCCTATCTACTTAAAGGAAATAATGTTTTATAAATGACATTCTTCATAAACTAACCTTGATTTTTCCTCAGCAGGGGGCTCCCATCTTAATTGTGGGCGTGTGAAGCCCACATGTTACTACTTCCTACAATAGGTGCTGCTGGTTACCCAGCATGCACCTCCAAAGGAAGGTCCCACCCTGTTGTTATGGCAACACAGCTACTGCTGTGCTGGTCTCTGGTGAGAATTGAAATCACATGAATGTCTAATACATTGTTACTGTGGCTAACTTTGTTTATGTTAAACATACCTGTATCATATATATTATTACTATTATACAGGATTTATATCGTGCCAACAGTTTGCGCAGCACTTTACAATGTGAGGGAAGACAATACAGTTACAGTACAATTCAATACAGGAGGAATCAGAGGGCCCTGCTCGTTAAAGCTTACAATCTAGAAGATATATATATATATATATATATATATATATATATATATATATATATATATATATATAAGAGATCTATCTATCTATATATATATATATATATTTTAATATTTTTATATATCCATTTATTTTTTACAGTATTGCTAATTTTCACTTGCAGCTGACGAAACAGATTTTCACTTAGCCCCGGTTCACACTTCTGCGAGTGCCGGGTTCGCATGTAATGTCGGAGCGCACTGCTCCGAAATTACATGCGATCAGCTGTGCGGTGCGAGTTTAGCCATACAGTTTGTATGGCTAAATTCGCATCGCACCCGGAGCAAAGACGCACAGGAGGCATTTTTGCAGCCGCATCAGGATCGGATCGCACAGCGGTTCACACTTGTGCGATCCGCTCCTGTGCGAACTGCACGATCGCACTGCGATCAAACTGGGGGTGTCGTTAAGATTACATTGACACCCCCAGCGTATCGCATATGGCAGTGTGAACTGCCGGGGCTGCGAATTCGTAGCCTTCCCGCATCGCATAAATGTGAACCGAGCCTTCACCTTTAATTCCACCGTGAATTTTAAATGTACCTTGGCGCTGCGTGAGGGGGGGCGCACATAATCCTCTATCTCCCGCAAGCATTGCCGGGACAAGGCCATCCAGCGCCCAGGGCGAAGACACCAAACTGCACCCCCCCATAAAATTTCCCCTCCAAGCGCAAATTCTCCCCTCTTTAAATCCCCCCCCCTCCCAGCACAAATCTTCCCCTCCCCCAAATGTCCCCTCCTAGCATAAGTCCTCCTCCCCTCCTAGCAGAAATACCCATCAATTATCCCTACTAGCACAAATCCTCTCCCCCAAACCCCCCCCTCCCCCCAAAAAATTCCCCTTCTTGCACAAATCCCCCCTCCTAGGACAAATCCTCTTCCCCCCCATCCCAAACCCCCCGAATATCCCGTCTAGCACATCCCACCATATTCCCCCGCCTAGCACAAATCCTCCCCCCAATTTTCCCCTCTAGCACAAATACCCCCAATCATCCCTACAAGCATAAATTTCCCCCATCCCCATTTCTAACAGCGCCATAATTCCCCATCCTAGCACAATCCCCAACAAAACCCCCATCACCTCTTCTAGCACAACCCCCCCCCCCCCAAATCCCCTTCCTAGCACAAATCCTCCCCCCCCCCGTCCGTCCCCCCAGCACAAATCCTCTTCCCCTTATTCCTACAGCACAAATCCCCCTTCCTAGACAGAACCTCCCCCCCCCCCACAATCTCCACAGCACAAATCCCCCCTCCTGTTACAAATCCTCTTCCCTCCATCCCCACAGCAAAAATCCCCCCTCCTGGCACAAATTCTCCCCCCACAGCACAAATCCCTCCTCCTGGCACGAATCCTCCCCCCCCCAGCACAAATCACCCCTCCTAGCACCCCCCTCCCCAATTTCCCTGCTAGAAAAAATGTTATCCTGTCACCTCTCAAATTTCCCATCCCAGCACAAATACCCCCCCCCCCCTATATTGATCCAACCTAGAAGTAATCATCTTCTCCCCACCCCTCCTAGTACAAATACTCTCATTCCCCTCTCTCCCCCCCCCCTCCCTGGTGTCCCCAGTGCAGTTCTCCCTTCCCTCGGCTTGGCTGCAGCTTTCCTCCA